>NC_090172.1:3561945-3774445 GCF_024679245.1 Pseudorasbora parva | reverse complement strand
GTTTTCTCCACAGCGACTGTACAGCCGAATAACATTTTGTTGCAATATTTTCATGTTTAACACTTTGAAGCTGCTTTGAAACAATCATCATTGTAAAAAGCGCTATAGGCTATAAATAAAGTTGACTTGACTCCGCTCAATAATCCGCAGGCGCGCTCATGATCCGCTCACCGCTAAACTGATGTTTGCTCAAATCCAGAGCTCAGACATTTATCTGTAGCTTACTTTGTTCTAGCCATTAAACAATGTGTTTTTTCCTTCATATTTATGTTTAAATATTATAATATTATTTTTACATATTTCATCTGATTATGATGAGTGAAAAGATGCGAGTGGGTCAGAAATGATTTTGGTGGTTATATTTAGTTTAATATTAAGTTTTGTTTTGTAGAAAGCATTTACTTCGTTTTGTTTAAATTGTATCTTAATTTTAAAAAAAGGTTTCTTAGGCCAATTGCCTGGATTTAATAAATAAAAAGCAAATAGCAGACTATAATCGTGACATGAAGTCGTGGGAGTGATTGCTTTCATTGCTCATGAACTGGAGCGCGCGTCTCATAAATAAACCCAAACTCAGCAGACTACTTGCCTCACAGACATGACAAATATGCGTATAGAAAGCTTGAAATGACCACTTTTAAACGAAACGATTCGAAGATATTTAATTAAGCAAAGTGCAGTTCACGCGATCAGCTCTTGACACCGAGCGTTTCTGTTCAGACGCTGCGCTCCATCACTGCTCGAGCTGTGAGTTTAACACGCATTTTTACACTAATCCTGATTTGTGCAACTTTGTAGCCTACACATTTGTTTCTTAGTTGTTGTATTAGTTCTTACTTTGCTAAATATATAATTTCTGATTATAGCATAGCTTTCTGTCCACCCAATTAGACTAGTAAAGTAGGCTAATGATTAAAAAAAACAAACGCTTGATCACGGGCCCGGCCCTACCCGACCCGAGGATAGTGCAGGGAAATCTCAGCCCGACCCGGCCCGCGGGTCGGTTCGGGTCAGGTTCGGGCTCGGGTAGAGAATCTAAACTCTAAAAGCAGGACGTCCGTCTCTGTGGTATGGACTGTATTTAGTGGCCTGTCAACATTTGTGTGTGTTTACTCGCAGTTTATGAGGACATGATTCCGTTTTTTGGACTATTGTATGCGACTAAACCTTAGCAGTAGCAAACAAAACGGTTTTGCACGTCAGACTAGTGTAACGTTATACATAGATGATATCATTGGTTATACGTTATACAACAATGGAGTAACCGTTAGCGCGTTTGAATGACGAAGCACGCGATCGTGTCGTTTACTGATGTTTACTCACGTGACGATAGCCAACAGCACAGACATCTGAAGCAGTTTTACTCACCGGCTGCTTCCAAAGCAGGACCGAACCTTTATCGCTGGGACCGCTCCGCTAAAAACACACTTCTTTGGTATGATTGGGAGAAGTCCTGACAGCAGTGAACGGTGGAGATCCACTTTGCGACGTGACTGAAGCAATGTTGTGAAGCTTCCCGTCATTTCTGCGTTCAAATCGGTTCAAATGCAGCGCTGCCTTCCCAGAATACTGTGCTGAAGCGTTGAAGTCGCTCGACGTCACCCATAGGAATAAAGTGGAGCGCGGCGACATAAGTGTTCATGGACGACTGGATCTGCAGCTGAGAGACTGTTTATGGGCGTGCATTTCCTCTCCGGCTCTAGTCACGCGCGCGCACCCTACCGGGAGAAGAGCCCGTACGACCCATACAAGGACCTTCCGCTCTGTCGACGTCAAGCCGACCCATACTCGAAAAAAACTCTCCGAAACTTGTGAGAAACCGGAAGGAGTATTTTTGACAAAGAAATACTCCATCAAACGTCCAACATTAGTTTTTGAAACTTTGTCTATGTTTAGGATGGGAATCCAAGTCTTTAAAGGTGTAAAAAGCTCAGTATGCATGAAACAGCATACTGTTTCATGCCCCCCCCCCCTTAAAGCTTTATTTAATGTAAACGAATGAGTTTTAAAAATATTCACCCTCCTCACAGTCGTCATGAAGGGCAAAATTAGCCGTATAGACCAAAACCACAATTTGTACCAGACTGTAAACATGTTTTTTCTGCTGTAAAGTTGGGAATTTTAACGTGGGGCTCAATGAGATTCTGCTTCCTTCTGGAGCCTGCCTCTAGTGGCCAGTTTAGGGATTGCAGTTTACAATACTTCCGTACTGGCTTCAAGAGAGATCGCGGGAAGTTGCCGCTTAGATTTAAAACATACTCTGGTGTGATAGCGCTGTTAGTGCCGTTCATTTGAATAAATGTGAACAAATATGCCATCCAAACTAGCAGCCCGAGACCCACCTTTCCTTCCAAACAAACTCTGGTTCAACTGAAATATGAACGCAGCACAGATAAAAGCAGTTTTCTTGTTTTGTAACTTTAGGTTTGACTGTGTGAACGCTAAGCGAACCAAATATATAGTTTTATTTTTGGTCCAGACCCAAAGAAACTAACTACAAGTGTGAACACAACAGAAGAGTAAAACAGAAAAATGTGAGGTTGTAAACTAGGCTAATCTCAGCCACATGGGATTTAAGAACAGGAGAGCGATAAGAGGACTTCATGGATCCAGATTTCATTTGTCTGCCTCCTGCTGCTGTAGACATCCCTCTTTCCCCACCCGCGCAAAGGCTGCGAGCCAAAGGCCTCAAATCGCTCTGTGGGAGGAAGTCTTTTATCTAGATTACCCCTTCTCTGCTACACATCCTAGCCCAAATCCCTAATAAGCGGTGTCCTAACCTTAATGGCACTACAACACAAAAAGCATGCATATTTTCTATTAACAATCAGACTTAGTCTGCTAATGATTAAATACTGGAACAAGCCTTTTATGCAATACATTCAATCATTAGTCCACTAAATGTTCATATATATGGTTACACTTTATTTTAAGGTTCAGTTATTAACTATTAACTAGTTGCTTATTATCATGATATTACTAGGATATTGTCTGTTTATTAGTACTTATAAAGCTCATATTAATGCCTTATTCTGCATGAGCTTATTCTACATCCCTTAATCCGACCCAATACCTAAACTTAAATGCTACAAAAACTACCTTACTAACTATTAATAAGCAGGAGTTTATTGAGGCAAAAGTCAGAGTTAAAAGTGAATATGTGTTCCCCATACTAAAGTGTTACCATTTATATTTTACTTTTTAAACCAGGACTGGCTATATAAATATACATTAATATTTTTTAATTGAAAAAGATCAAGAAGCTACTTTCCACTGATTTTATGCAAATCCATTGGGTTAAGCCTTTACTTTCACTTTGCCTGTCAGATAAAACCACTCTGTTTTCTCAGTTCAAATAATTACTGTTGATGGAGATACAATGATGAACTAAGTATTTATTTAAAAAAAAAAAATGTTTCTCCCAATTTCAAATTTGAATTGCAAATTTAGCTGCAAGCAGCCATTAAGGGGCCAAGCACAAAAAAACCCACAAGTCATGCCAACATGCCTGGGAGCATCAGACCAACTGCAACAATGAGCGATTAAAGACATTTTAAAAGGTTTACAGTCACCAGTATTTTGATTTAATAGATTATCACTTTTGACCAATAAGTGGCGCTGTGACCAATTTGATGTGGTGTGGTCAGATTGAGATGACAATGACATGCGCAAAGTTTGGTGTTGTAATGGTGTATTTTGGTTTTGTTTCTTGTCATGTTTCCTGGTTTTATCATGTGCTTCCCTTGTCTCTTGTGTGATGTTGTCAATGGTTCATTATCTTGATTGTTCACAGGTATATCTTGTTAATAATTAGTCTGTGCAAGCTAAGCCAAAGGCCGGTTCTGCAACTTGCCTTCAGTGGACAATTGTTACAAGTATCAATGTGTCAAAGCATTATAGAGATACAGTCTCAGTCATTTTGGGATCATGCCTCAACTTTGTTGATGCGGTATATAAAACCGTTTCGTCTATCGACAAGAAATCCATAAAGTTTTGCCGGCATGGTCTGAAGATGATGATACAATTCAAATTTGCTGAAAATCGACTTCCGGTTTTGGATGCGAATGGAGTAGACGCGTCTACCTCGCGCTCCCGTACATTTCTTTTTTAGTTTATCATTTAGCAATCCTCTACTTGTTTAGTCTTTCTGATTGTAAGGAGATAACAAGTTAAAAACAACGGAAGCAGAAAATGGCATCTAAATCAGCCAAACAAGCGAAGAAGGATACCGCCGCTAAAGACGATATGCCCGCGGCTCATGGCGAGGTTAGCATGTCGGCTTTGACTAGTTTATTGGAAGACCACAGAGCCGCTTTAGCTACCGATTTCAAAACTTCGCTGACTTCGTTAGAGGCAAAATTTGACCTCGTACAGGCTGCGGTGTCGGACCATGGTCCACGAATAGCTTCGTTGGAATGTAACGCAGACCTCCTGAGTGAGCGAATTCACTCGCTGGAAGCGGTATGTGCCGAACTATCCGAGAACTACGGTAAGCTCAAAGCCAAAACCGCGGACTTGGAAGGCCGCAGTCGACGCAATAATATCAGGATCATTGGCTTACCCGAGTCAGTTGAGGGTCCTCGTCCCACAATGTTCTTCTCTGAGATGCTGTCCGAAATGATGGGTGAGCAGATTTTACCGTCACCTCCGGAACTAGACAGGGCTCATCGGGCTCTGACTGCTAAGCCGAAGCAGGGAGGGAGGCCGAGAGCTGTAATCGTTCGCTTTCATCGATACCAGATCAAAGAGGCGGTGATAAGAGAGGCCCGTAAGAGAAGAGGATCCCTACAGTACCGGGGCATGCCGATCGCCATTTACGACGACTACAGTCCTGAAGTTTTGGAGCAGCGCGCACAATATCGTGGGGTAATGGCAGAACTATACAAACTTGGATTCAAGCCATCTCTTCTTTTCCCTGCAAGGTTGAGGATTCAGACCAAGGAAGGTGAGCAAAAGTTGCTTGCTTCAGTGAACGAGGCCAAGGCATTTGTGTTACAGTGTTACGGTGGCTGAGTTAACGTTAACTTGAGTGGCGATTTGATTAGACTTTGTTGCAGCGGGGACCCGGTGCACAACACCGACGTATGCACATCAGAGCTTTCTGACGTTACATGGACAATTTTTTTGTTCATTCTTGTGTTTTACATCATGCAAACATTGCTTCGTTTCTAACGACGTCTGCACCGTTACATTAGATCTGTCTCTACTTGCTGATTTAGATTTATGTTCTTTATTTATTTTATTTTGGGGTTTCATAACTTTTGTTATACTGTCAGCAGGATTTTGATTACAATTTGTGTGTTGAGGGCAGTTTGTTTCTCTTTGCAATTACACTTTTTTTTGCATTATTTATTTATTTTGGTTTGGCCTTCGACTATTGCATCGGTAAATTGTACAAGTAAAGCTATGGATAGTTATGACATGGGTCTGCTCATATGATAAGCATACTACTTGATATAGTAAGGTTATCTATATGTTCTATATTGAGGATATTTTATTTTAAGGGACTGAGGATTATATAAGGTAAGGTGAAATAAGGAAGTGTGTAAATCACTTAGTTGTTGTTCTAGATGGTAGTTTAGTTGTTAAGTTCCTAGTGGGTTGGGTTGATTTAGTGGGATGGTTGGTGGTTTTCTTTTGGGGGTGGTGTCATACTGGCATTATAATCTCTATGCGTTATGTTTCTTTGTTGATATTTTTTTATTTTTTTTATTTTGTGGCTCCTATTCTCCATTTACAACCCTTTGTTATTCACATTAATGGGTAGAGAATTGAGATTTGTGAGTTGGAATGTTAAGGGCTTAAACCATCCAGTGAAGAGAACCAGAGTTCTTGCCCATCTTCGACAGCTCAAAGCAGAGGTTGCCTTTTTGCAAGAAACCCACTTACGCAATTTGGATCACAATCTCCTTAGTCGAGGTTGGGAAGGGCAGATTTTTTTTTCTTCTTTCCAGGCAAAGGCAAGAGGTGTGGCTATTTTGATTAATAAAAATGTACCCTTTGTAGCAAATAATATTATATCTGATAAGAATGGGCGTTATATAATTATTGTAGGCACCTTATGCAATAAGAATTTAACATTAGCTAATTTTTATGGTCCTAATTTTGACGATGTCAGTTTTTTTAAACGCACTCTTTCTCTTATTCCTGACCTAAATTCAAAATCTCTTATATTAGGGGGAGACTTTAATTGCTGCCTCGACACGTTGATGGACCGTTCATCTCCTAAGCCATACAGTGCAAGCAAATCCTCCGTTTACCTAAATAATTTTTTCTCTGAATATGGTCTATCTGATGTTTGGCGGCTTTTGTACCCCCAAAAAAGAGAATATTCTTTTTTTTCAAATGTTCATCACTCTTACTCCCGGATTGACTACTTTGTTCTAGATAATGGTTTGATTCCTAGAGTTCAGTCTTGCTCATATCAAAGTATTATTATATCGGACCATGCTCCTCTTACTCTTGACTTAACGTTTCCGAATTTGCCCTCGCCTAGGAGGAGCTGGCGTTTTAATACTTCACTCTTGGCAGATGAGAAGTTTGTTTCTTTTACCGCGGACCAAATTTCTTTTTTTCTAAGTGTCAATAAATCAGCAGAGGCTTCAGATTCTTTAGTGTGGGAGACCCTTAAGGCGTATATAAGAGGCCAAATTATCTCGTATGATGCTAATAAAAGAAAACTTTCCAAAGAAAAGCATCTCTCTCTTGCTAATGAGATTTCTAGGTTAGATGAACAACACGCTAGGTCTCCCACACCAGACCTGTATAAGAGACGCCTCAAACTAAAGTCAGAGCTTGACTTGCTTTCAACCAATGAGATTGAGGGTCTTTTGAGGAAAACTAGGAGTGTTTATTATGAAAGTGGAGAGAAATCCGGGAAAATATTGGCCAATCAGTTGCGTGGTCTCCGGGCAAAACAAATTATAAGTGGTCTTCGTCTAGAGAATGGAGAGGTCACAACTGATCAAAGTATTATTAATGACACGTTTAGAGAATTTTATTCTACTCTATATACATCTGACTCCTCTCCACGGGAGGACATTGTAGAGTTTCTCGGCCGACTAAATGTCCCCACCTTATCCTCTGATGCTCGGAACCTTTTAGAAGTCCCGATCTCTCAGGAGGAGGTGACGGCTGCTATCTCTTCCCTACAGTCCGGTAAATCCCCAGGACCTGATGGCTTTCCATCGGATTTCTATAAGAAATTCTCTGTACAGCTTGCTCCTTTTTTGACTTCTGTTTTTTCTGAGTCTTTTAAGACTGGGTTTCTTCCCCCTACATTAAATCAAGCTTGTATCTCTTTATTACTTAAAAAGGACAAAGATCCTTTAAATTGTGCGTCATATAGGCCAATTTCCTTGCTAAACTGTGACGTTAAAATTTTAGCAAAGGTGCTTGCCTCAAGACTTGAAAATGTCCTCCCCACCATCATCTCTCCTGATCAAACAGGGTTCATTAAAAACCGTCAATCATTTTTTAATATCCGACGCCTACTTAATGTGGTATACTATCAGCAACAAACCGTTCCGGAATGTGTCGTTTCTCTGGACGCCGAAAAAGCGTTTGACAGGGTGGAGTGGGAGTACCTCTTCCTAGCTTTGGAAAAATTTGGATTCGGCCCAATCTTTCTCTCCTGGATTAAACTACTCTATAGTGCTCCTTCTGCGGTAGTACTGACCAATGGTCTTCATTCTAGAGCATTTAACTTGTACCGCGGAACTCGACAGGGCTGCCCGCTTAGCCCATTACTGTTCGCTCTAGCTATTGAGCCCTTAGCAATCGCTCTACGTGAGAGTCAGCAGATTACTGGAATTACTCGTGGCGAGGTCGTGCACAAGGTGACTCTATATGCAGATGATTTACTGCTTTTCATCTCAAATCCCCAAACTTCTTTACCTGCAGCTATATCTTTGCTTGAGAATTTCGGTCGGTTTTCTGGTTACAGGCTTAATCTGCACAAGAGTGAATACTTTCCAATCAACAAGATAGAAACGCAACTACAGTATTCCAACATACCATTGAAGCTTGTCAGGAACAAGTTCACTTATCTGGGGGTATGTATCACTCGCCATCATAAGCATCTTTTCAAACATAATTTTGGCATGCTTCTTGAGCAGATCAAGAAAGATCTTTCTAAATGGCTCCCCTTAAAGATTTCCCTAATTGGGCGCATTAATTCCATTAAAATGGTTGTTCTCCCTAAATTTCTTTATCTTTTTCAGTGTCTACCTCTATTTATTCCCCTGTCGTTTTTTAAATCATTGGACTCGGTTATCTCTTCTTTTATTTGGAATGGTAAGCACCCCCGCTTACGTAAAGTACACCTTCAGAGACCCAGATGCAATGGTGGTATGTCTTTACCTAACTTTAAGTTCTACTACTGGGCAGCTAACATACGAAATGTACTGTATTGGTGGCATTATCACTTTTTGCCCAATAGACCATCATGGGTAGATATGGAACTAAATGCATATAAGCAAATTTCCCTTCCAGCACTCCTTGCAGCTAAATTACCGTTAGTTTCTTTAACTCCGGTCGATTGCCCAGTGGTTAAACACTCTTTGAGGATCGGGAACCAATTTAGGAAATCATTTGATTTTCAGGACCCTTCTCTTCTCAGCCCTGTCGCCCATAATCATTTTTTCACTCCTTCAATGCATGATGGATCATTTAAGATTTGGTTAGACAAGGGGATAAAAAGTTTCAAAGACTTATTTATTGATAATTTATTTGCTTCCTTTGATCAGTTATTGCTACATTTTGGTCTTGCCAAGTCAGATTTCTTTAGAGTCTTGCAAGTAAGACATTATGTCAAGTCACTTGTATCAGACTTCCCAGAGATCCCGTCTGAAAACCCTTTGGACAGTTTCCTTTCGTGTAATATATTATCAAAGGGCTCAATTTCTATTATCTATAATTTAATAACCAATCTGACATCTTCCCCTTTAGATAACATTAAGAGGGCTTGGGAAGAAGACCTTGATAGACCACTCTCTGAAGACACATGGAACTGTGTTCTTAAGTTGGTCCACTCATCATCAATGTGCGCTCGGCACTCACTTTTACAGTTCAAAGTAGTGCACAGAGCACATATTTCCAAAGTTAAATTAGCTCAAATGTTCCCTGGTACTAGTCCCTTGTGCAATAGATGTCATAGTGCTGAGGGATCATTAATTCACATGTTCTGGACATGTCCCAAATTAGAGGACTACTGGCGATCGATATTTCAAACCCTTTCTGCGATTCTCCAGTACAGATTAGAGCCAGACCCTATGGTGGCATTATTTGGGGTTGCTCCAGAGGAGTCATGGCTGTCAGCATCATTGTGTAAAGTCCTTGCTTTCTCCTCTTTGCTAGCCCGTAGAGCAATACTATTAAAGTGGAAGGATCCTTTTCCACCTACTCATACTCGGTGGATTAAAGATATGATGTCTTGTCTCAGCCTGGAAAAAATTAGGTACTCATTAAGAGGATCGGAAAAACAATTTTTCAAGATGTGGCAACCTTTTCTCGACTTTGTTGATAATCTTGTCTAAATGATGCCCTATTATTGACTGTTTTATTATTGCAATTATTTTATTTATTTTTTTATTTTTTTTATTGTATTTGTTTATTTTATTTTTATTTTATTTTCCAAATGAATGTAATACTCCTATATTGTTTACTCTTGCTTATCTGTTTCTTTATTTAGCTATTTAGAATTATCGGACAGTATGGACGCTATTGGTGGTGAGGGCTGGGGATTGTTAAATGTGATCTATAGTGTAAAAATCAATAAAAAGAAAATAAAAGAAATTTGCTGAAAATCTGTGATATCTATGCTCTCACCATGACCCAAGAAACTATTTAAGAGATACTTCACCCAAAAAAATGAAAATTCCCCCATGACTTACTCACCCTGAAGCCACGTGTATATACATGTGTAGACTTTCTTCTTTCAGGTGAATACAATGAGAGTTTTATAAAAAAAAATGTTCTGGCTTTTCCAATCTTTATAATGGCAGTGAATGGCAGCCCAAAATTTGAAGCCCAAAAAAGTGCATTTATCCATCATATAACCGCTCCACATGGCTCTGGGGGTTAATGAAGGCCTTCTGAAGCAAAGAGATGCATTTGTGTAAAAATAATAAAGTAAAATATCTAGATTTCTAGATATTTTACGTCCTGTAAAGTTTTAAATATGGATATTTTTCTTACACAAGCCCATCGATTTACTTCAGTAGGCCTTAATAAAAATGTTAAAATTCGAAATGGCTGAATTTTTTTCATGATGTCATATGGTGCATTCGAATTGACTTGAGCCAAGGAATCAGAAGAAAAAATAATTTTAACAATATAATAACATTAATTTAAACAATAATAACAAAAGTTATTAGCATAAATGTGAGCGCAAATTTGGAAAGTTGGTGGTGCTAGATTGCAAGATTGAGTTAGAGACTCCAACTTTGCTCAGACTGTCCTCTATCTGTTTGTCACATTTCATAACTTTCCCACAATCGGTTCTATGGGCTGCCATAGACTTCCAGAGCAGAAGAAGAATGATAATAAGAGCGATTACAGGAGCTGCTTACGCATCTTCGGTGCTTGGCCTCTAATAACTGGGTAATACTAACCCTAATCTTACCCCTAAACATAATCTTACCGTACATTACCCAGTACTCTCTAATGTAAGCACATTGTAAATGCATGTACTGTAAAAATAAAGTGCGCAAAATCTATGAAGAAAATTGTGGCAACACTTTATTTTAAGGTTCAGTTATTACCTATTAACTAGTTGCTTATTATCATGCATATTACTAGGATATTGTCTGTTTATTAGTACTTATAAAGCACATATTAATGCCTTATTCTGCATGAGCTTATTCCACATCCCTTTATCCGACCCAATACCTAAACTTAAATGCTACAAAAACTACCTTACTAACTATTAATAAGCAGTAAATTAGGAGTTTATTGAGGAAAAAGTCGTAGTTAATAGTGAATGTGTTCCCCATACTAAAGTGTCACCAAATTTGTTTCTTGAAGTCTTACATTAAGCAGATAAGGCTCTCTGTTATCCATTATAGTGTTTGAAGCTGTAAACGTTTCCCGGGATAAATCTCATATAAGTAGTTGTTTGTATACCTTTCCATGAGACGCTAAATTATGTTTACCATTTTAGGCCTCCATGTAAACTCGAAACCACATTTCAGGCATCAATTCACTAAACCATGACCTAGTTTAGCAGAGCACTTTAGCAGGTGCCTCTGAAAAGAGACAGGTCACAAACATCACACGCCAGATTGTGCTCGTATGCATGGGAGTTAGTACCTGAATCCACACTGGCTCCATGGTCGGTCCGGGGGAAGATAGGTTTTCCAGCTGCCCGGTCCTTTCGTAAGTGAATACCGTTCCTGCTGCCTTATACTCGCCATTCCACTGGATCGTCCAGCCACCGTTCAGGAAATATTTCTCAGGGTCATTACTGCGCAATGCCAAGTAGTTCCCAGCCTCTGCGACTTCCTCAATACGGATGTCCCGTGCTCCTTCCGGAATTAGGCCTATGTCTACATAGCCTGGGAGACCCAAAAAATACCATAACTTATTCAAACAAATGACTCAACAAATGTGTACTGTTATATTTATGATATGAAACTTATTTTACAAACCGAGCCCTTCGCTGTCCTCAAAGGTCTTTCTCACTGTCTCGCATGTGGATCCGTTTCCATGGCAGACCCCACACTGATCCTCAACGGCATCTGAGTCGATCTCGTAATCACAGCCTATGTACTGTGACAGGAACGGATGAAAGATTTAAAAAGTGCATCCATGCTGCTTAAAGGAAAACTCTTATTCAAAAAGGGCTTATTCAACTTCTTTCCTACATTTATATATGTGGGCAAATGCATTTTTGTCTCAGTGCATGCATTGTTTTAGTTTGGCAGGGTCGCCGCTAGCTTAGCTTAGCATAATGAATGGAATCCTATGTTGCCAGCTAGCATGTCCCGAGTAAAACTGATAAACAAAACACACAAAAAACACCTAATTACTTCTTGTGGCCTGCGTATTCACAACGAGTACAAACAGCGATACAGATTAAGACTAGGTGATTTATTATTGACTATATTATGGGGAAGCACAGGCGAAGCAGAGATATCACACCTCTCATCCTCACGTCCTCCGGCTGTTTAGCGATCGCAATGTATTGCATGATATCTCTGCGTATGTTTCCTACATATCTAAATGCAGGAAAGAAGTTGAATTAGCCCTATTTCTAAAAACGGTGGGGTGTTCCTTTAAAAACACAACTGAAGATTTTGAACTCCTAACGTCGTATAATGAATGTCAATCAAAAAAACACACCTACATCTTGGATGCCCTAGGGGTAAGCAGATAAACATAAAATTTTCATTTTTGGGAACTATCCTTTTAAAGACATGTTTCCTCTATTTCCTAAATTTAATGATTGGGTACACTGTAAACTCTAATGCTCAAAATAATTCATTGAACGAATCTCTTGAATGAATAATTCAATGACTAATACAAATTTTTTAACAGCCATGTGTCGCCACCTACTGGTGTAACAATATAATTGATACAATCGTTTTATCTTTATTTTTGAGGCATAATTACTTTCAAAAGTTGATTTGCTCTATTTTGCTATTGTAGACATCAGTGTCATAGTATCAACAGCTGCTCACAGATCTGAATGAGATTGCAATCTTTTAACGATTCATTGTGGATGGTTGCAAATGTAACTAATCAATTGTGGCTTGATTTAGTTGTTTTGTGAACTTATGTCTACTTTTTAAATTTCGCTGTTGAGCACTACTGGGCCACCGTAGATTAGACATAAGACTAATAATGAATCTGTACATATACTGTATTGTGACTTAATACAATTAGTAGCGCTCAGTAAAATAAAAAAGCTAAGCTTTAGCAGGGGAAGAGATTAGGAGACTGAGAGAAAAAGAAAGAGTGATGGAGATGAGAGAGGAGAGAGAAGGTATTGACAAATAATCTACTTCCCAATGACATAGTTTTAAAGGTGCCCTGCCACACGCATTTCATTACTTTTGTGGTAATATCTGAAGTTCTGCATGGACTCTGTAACAATTTTTGTGGAAAAAATGCCTTGGCTACCTTGTTTCAAGCCATTCTAGCGTGGTATAGAAAGCCTGCAGGAAGACTCAGCTCGATTTGCACCAATTCTCATGAATATTCAACAAAGCTATGCTGCTTGACTCTAATTGGCTAAGAGCTAGCCAATGACAGCCTGGCTATCAGCATCCTTTACCCAGCACAACAAGTAGAGGAACTTGCATACTTTTGTCTGGAATCGCTGCAGAAATGGCTTTTTCAGGTATATATATATATATATATATATTAGCCTGGATGCCAGCCGAACTTAGCCACGCCCACAACATTTTTAGGATGGGCAGTTTGGTCTGGCCTTGCTCCATAGAGGAGTAATTATCCCCGAACAGAAATTGTTCGGACCAATGAAATCATCAAGGCGGGCTTTAGACGATGATGGACAGATGATCAACAGTAACGTAATCATCACGTCATCAAAGGGGCTTGGGTTATACTTGTTCGAATCCTAAACGGAGAGCTTGTTTGTATGCATTCACCGTCACAATTTCTCTCAGAAATGATGATCATGTTGGGTAAGTACTCTGTGTATCATTAAATAATTTATTTTTTTACAACACCGGCAAAGATCGTGTATTCCAGCCTGATTTCAGCGGGTGTGCAGACTGGGTTGCCAAGTTTTTCCAACAAAACCCACCAACTACTAGCCCTAAACAATAGCTTCTCGGGGGTTCTCCAGGGAAAAAAATGGCATTTGGGGGGTAAAATGTGTGTTATTTTCGCAAGGTTGCTGCTAAAAATCGCACTCATGGGTCTATATATCACATAATAGTCGCTTCAACGGGCGGACATAGAAAACAACCCACGGGAGAAAAAAACGCAAACTTGGCAACACAGTGCAGTTGAGGTCTGTTGACATTTGACAATGCGTCGCTCCGTTGCTCTGATTGGTTGTTGGTCTGTCCAATTGATGTCTTTCCTGGTTGGGTTGAAACACGCCCCATAATCACAGCCCAATGGAGCATCAGACTCATATTCTGACTAGAATTGAGTATGACCACGTCAGGCTATATATACCGGTATATATATATGACCCTGAATCTGAAGAGGAGACAGAAGCACCACAAGAACTGTGAACAGTGACATTTTTCACTTTTAAAACATTACACTACTGGCTATTTGCAAAATGTGTTTATATGACAAAAAGGGCTATGCCTGCATTTGAAGACACGCCGACGGACATAGACATTCAAAGACAAATAGTCTACTTTTAATTTTGGCATTACAGAAGCAAAGATGGTTTGAGCCTGGTAGTTTGAGACACCCCTCGCTGAAGCCTGTAGCACGATGACGTTGCTGGATCAGATCCAATACGTACTGGATGGTGGATCGTTATGGCGATGTCATTCATACAGATTTCTGAGTTAATTTATCATGCGTATGTGCTAGTCTTAATGTATGATCATTATTGTATATAGATGATGTTCTAAACTGTGTAGTTGTAGTACTGATAAATAGTATTAAGTAATTATTGATTAATAAATCATCTTTTCATAAATGTGATGCTTAAATTATCCTAGTTTCGCTGTACATGCATGCAAAACAGTTAATTTTTATATATTCTGATCATACTTGCTGTTGAGTGGAAGGAAAAATGCCTAATTGTCTCTGTAATTGTGGCTCTGTAAAAGCTTTCCTGTAGCTCAACCAGTAGAGCGTGGCGCTAGCAACGCCAAGGTCATGGGTTCGATTCCCAGGGAAAGCAAGAATTGTCAATAATGTAAAATGTGTACCTTGAATACAATGTAAGTCGCTTTGGATAAAGGCGTCTGCCAAATGCATAAATGTAAATGTAAATGTAAATGTAATTTTAATCCTCAATGCAACACGATCTGTAAAGAACTTTAAAATACCAGTAGCCTACACATTCAAGGGAAAATGCAAAACGTGTGTCCTGATGGCGTGAGCATGTTATTAATCGTTATTTTTGCGCGAGCGGTTTGAGTATTTATCTATCCAGCAAAACTCTCCTGTGCATTCAATGTCCCCAAAACTCTTCTGCGCATGCGTATATGACGTCATCGAATTGTGAATGAAACCACCGGGCATGCGCGTCCAGCACGCGTTGGATCTGATCCAGTACGTCATCTTGCTACAGGCTGCAGCGAGGACTTCTTGGGTAGTTTTGCCATTTGAAATGATAATTACAGCATGTTCTTATAGCTTATTACGGCTCTTCAGAGGGCTGCAGAAAGTTCCATTCACATGAATGGGCTTCCCAACGTTCGGAGGTCTGTTGAATCTATATAATTACCACAGCAAAGTATATATAATGGCCGCTGTCAATGGCAAAGGGTTTTGTGCTTTTGATTCACTTCTTTCATATAATTCCACATTCACTTATTGCAATGGAATTTCATTGAAAGTCAGCTAGTAAGACGTTGCCACGCAACACCGGAAACTATCTAGTTCTAGCTGTGTGACAAACTCTTTATTTGGCCAGTGTAAGCCAAGAAACAGTAGCAAAATATAATTGTAAGGGAAATTGCTTTCTTGAAGAGATTATCTTCCACAATTGTACTCTCTCTAGAAGTATAATAAGGTTATGGTTGGCTCAGTGAAACATATGTTTATGAACATATGTATTCAACTATGTATTTTTAGTAAAAGCTTTTTACTAAACAAAAAAACCTGTAATAAAAAAAAGTTTGTTTTGTTTACTGTAACAAAAAAGCTTCCTCTTCTGCATTCAGCAATACCATACACGAATTTTAGCTTGGGGTCGTACAAGTACTCGTTCAGATATTTTTTCTGTGGCTCTTGTGGTATAATTTCACAGTGGACTGGCACTCAAGCTGACAGACTGTCAATGGCTTGCAAAGAAAATGACAAGTAGAAATTTACAAGGACAGTCTGAGACCGAGCAAAGAGGTCAAAGCCATTACCAACCTTGCAAATGCCGTTGACGCAGATGTCGCGGCTCTGACTGCCCTCATAGCACTGCGTTCCATCCACGACGGTGTCTAGCATCCTCTCCGAGAAGTTCTCATTCACGGGTCTACAGTGCAGCTCGCACGGATTAACTGCGATGACACAAACATAGCCTTTCTGTAACGAGTGCCGCGACACAAAATCTCTCATTCTCGCCCAAACACATTCAGAGAGCAGCATATGAAGTGACAAAGTAGCACGATTCGGCATACATTGAGAATCAAGATTGTTTTATTTTCAAACAGAGATTGCGATTGCGAACAGACAACTAAACAAAACAACATGTACTTTACTAGAGGTTCTGATGTTTTTTTCATGCATTCTGACTTTAAACTGTTTAAGAGTTGTTTCTCATGATAAAAATGGCCAAAATTTAAAAAAAATTGTTGGACGTGTGAAGGAGTATTTCTGCGCCAAATACAGTCCTTCAGGATTCAAACAAGTTTCGGAAAGTTTTTTTCCTAAGTATGGCCCTGTATGACATCATGAAGGGCAGAATTCCTTGTATGGGCACTTCTCCCGGATGAGCGCGCGCGCGCACACACACACACACACACCAACAAGAGCGACAGCAAGAGCACGCCCATTGCTGGCATTTTGTGTTTAGACCTTTAGAAGTGTGTTTCTGGTGTGAGGGAAAGATCACCTTGTTCAACTTCCCAAATAACCCAGAGTTAAGGGAACAGTGGATGCAGTTTGTGTTTCCGGAGTTCTGCAAGCGTGCGTGTTTGTTCCTGGTTATGAGTGTAAAACCGCAGGCGTGAGTGAAACGACATCAAATGTGTGTGTATGTTTTGTCGGCAATCGACGCATAATGTGAACAACACCAATATAAAGTTATTCAAGGAGTGTGTGTGTGTGTGCTCAAGATTCTTTAGCTCCGCCCACTGTACGCTTCCACAAACTTTGCTGTTTTCGGAAAGAGTTGGTACAGCGTATCTGTTTTTTATAAATATTATGAAAAAACTAAAGACTTGGGAGATATGAAGGATAAACACAACTCTATAGATACTCAAGATTAACATGAGACTGCAGAAACTGTGTGTTATGGACCCTTTAATTACAATGAATTAGCGTTTTTGAACGAATATCTTGAATGAATGATTCAATGAGCCACTCGTGTTATTACTGGATGAATTAGCGTTTTTGAACCAATATCTTGAATGAATGATTCAATGACTCACTCGTTTCATTACTGGAAGAATCAGCGTTTTTGAACGAATATCCTGAATGGACGATTCAATGACTCACTCGTGTTATTACTGAATGAATCAGCGTTTTTGAACCAATATCTTGAATGAATGATTCAATGACTCACTCGTTTCATTACTGGATGAATCAGCGTTTTTGAACGAATATCTTGAATGAATGATTCAATGACTCACTCGTGTTATTACTGGATGAATTAGCGTTTTTGAACCAATATCTTGAATGAATGATTCAATGACTCACTCGTTTCATTACTGGATGAATCAGCGTTTTTGAACGAATATCTTGAATGAATGATTCAATGACTCACTCGTTTCATTACTGGAAGAATCAGCGTTTTTGAACGAATATCCTGAATGGACGATTCAATGACTCACTCGTTTCATTACTGGATGAATCAGCGTTTTTGAACCAATATCTTGAATGAATGATTCAATGAATCACTCGTTTCATTACTGGAAGAATCAGCGTTTTTGAACGAATATCCTGAATGAACGATTCAATGACTCACTCGTGTTATTACTGAATGAATCAGCGTTTTTGAACCAATATCTTGAATGAATGATTCAATGACTCACTCGTTTCATTACTGGATGAATCAGCGTTTTTAAACGAATATCTTGAATGAATGATTCAATGAAAAATACATTTTTTAACAGACTGTTGTCGCAGCTATGTAATTGATACAATCGTTATTTGAAGTGACATGTTCATTTCAAAAGGTGACTTCTTCTTCTGTAGACATCAGTGTTTACATCCGAACTATAAACTTTTAGGGTCAGATTTACTAAACAGTTAAAATTAGCGTGAGCATGCAATTCCATAAAAGCGCAGATGGGAGTGGACAGTTCTGTGTGTCATCTACTGACGACGTGCAAATAAATGAACATAGGAGCAGCCGGATAATTTCCATAATGACCAACGCAATCTACCAGTTAGAGTCTGGTTTAAGATGCTTCTTTTGGGCGGTCAATAATAGCGCAAAACACCAGTAAATTGAAAAAACGTACTAAATCACCTTTGATTCATTTAAATACTCCCATGAATTTTACGCCTGAAAGGGAAACTCCTACAAATGAATATGCAATAAGGGTCACCCGCAAAAATAACTCTGTCCACGGTCCATGTAGCCTAGAAATCTAGAGGCACCCTAGCGGCAGCAAATCTAATCAGCCGCGAGTGTCATCTAGCAACTCTCAATACAGTTCTGAGCTGTAAATGCCAAACTCTGGTTGGGCCAATCACATCGTGTTTAGAGTCGGTGGGCGGGGCTTCACATAATGACGCCAAAATTGCGCTTGCATGCTTTTAGTAAACACAGAAGCTGGCGAACGGCGGTCTTTCGAATCAGCTTTGACCGCCACTCTGGAAGACGTGGAGTTACGTTTTTCTCTGAGAAAAGAACAAAGAACGGCACTGAAGTCATTCTTTAAAAAGGAAGATGTGTTCGGAGTTTAGCCGACCGGATACGGCGAATGTTTAATCTGTCAACGAGCTCCGCTTCACCTTCGTTGCTCTGGTTGGTGTATCGCTATCCTATCGCGTGCAGAGGGAGTTTGAAAGACAACCGTTTATCCGCCCCTCGGATTGAGCTGTCTATGGTGAGTTTCCAGACCAAACATCTTGATGTGGGTCTGACTTGTCAGGCAACGGTCCACGCCTTTTCAGCGCTAATTCATCACTGTGTGTCTTTAGTAAATACTGACGGTAGTTTTTTAACGGCAAAAGAGGGTTTGTGCTGGCACAAGCTGTTAGTAAATCTGGCCCGTATAATGTCGATATTGAAAAGACTGTTTGTGAAGCTGTTTCATATCCATACATGACAACTGCTCTCTCTGGCTCATCGGCAGTGCCAACGCAGATCTGAATCAGTGTGATTTTGTCAAAGGTTTAATACACACAGGTGAATCATTATCATTTAGGAAAGAGATTGTGTGGGTGTTTGAATCTAAATCAATGTAGTGCCATAATGCGCACCTCTGTTATTCACATTTATCCATTTATAAAGCTTCCCCTTATAAGGGACGGTGTTAAAGCGGCTGCATTGGATGAATCTGAAGCTGGGCTGGTCCACAGGGCAGGGGTCAAGGTTACAGGTCCGATATCTGCGGCGCTCTCCCAGACAGTATTTACCGCCATACTTGGGTCTAAAAAAAAGAAAAATTCAAAACGTCAGAATTATTACAACTTGTTATTTGTAGAAATACACTAAAAAGACCTATATAGGCAAGTCAAAAAGCTTGCACTGGGTATAAAAAGAAATTTGATCAAACCAGCTATTGGCTCTAAATGCAATTAAAAGCATTTTTTTTTCTGTGGATCTTGTGCAAAACTGTCTGGCATGATGCAAGGGTGTTCTGGGTGGTTGCAAGGATGTTAAAAGTGGATTTTAAAGGAATTGTTTTTTTTCCTCTGTGAAAAGATGAGGAATATTTGAAAAATATTTGAGCTATTTTTATGCATACAATGCAAGTCAATGAGATCCACAAGCTCATTGATGCTTAAGTCACATGACATGCAGGAACCAGTGAGGATTGATGTTAGTTTTGGTGTCGTAATATTTGACTTGGACTTGATATGATCAATGATTTGATTGGAGAGTCAAAAGAGCCCACCATCATGCATCCAGCAAGCATCATTAATGAATGTGTCCAAACAGGTATCCCAATAATAATCCCAGGAATCGTCTGCCCACCCTAATCTATTATTGATCAGGTAAACATGTAACTTACACCATTAGTTAAACCAGAAAGTGGCATGTTAGGTGACTCAAACAAACAACGTACAGCTTTCTCATAGTTGTCTATGCAGAAGTATTTTAGCATCACTTAATTGTCAAGTTTTTTCTTTTTAATGGAAGATATTTGCTGTTATAAGTACAAGGAAGTAGTATATCTTTTTCCCACATGCTTGAAAAACTCTTCAGAAATTTGATGCAGATGTTGCACATGCTTTTCATCAATTACAACATCTTAGAGATGCATCCATAAATGGGCCACAACCTGTTTCTATAACCATTTCCATGTTCCAAAACTTGCTTGGGGTGCAAATCATCTTCCAGGATGAAGAAACACACGCCAAACCAAATACATTGAAATGGTTACACTTCACAAACTCTGAACATGTGGACCAGAGACATGACTTTTTATTGGTCTAGCGAGGCTCTCCAATACTGTATGCATGCACAATTTCTCACCATTTAATAATCTGTCAGAACCACAGAGACACATGAAGGCCATTGAGGATGACTGAGGTTATACATGATACATATATTCTGTATATATTAAATACTTTTACTTAAAGCCTTTATGTATAATGCATTATAAAGGTTTTTATAATGTATATAAAAATACATTATATATTGGCAGATTGCTCGTTACATCTGACATTGGTTGTTTGTCATGTGTTTTAATGCATTATACTTTTTAAAGGCATAACATAGTATTATGATGTATTATAACTGTGGATAAGACATAGGTTACACTTTATTTGGTGAAATTTTATAGTAACACTTTATTTTAAGATGTTACATGTTACTAAATGTATTTACTATAGTAATAACAGTAAATTAAGCATGATTACAAGTAACTAATCCTAACCCAAGCCCGGTAACACTTTATTTTACAGTCTCCTTTTTACACATGTAATTACTATGGTAATTTCTATAAATTATGCATAATTACATGAAACTAACCCTAAACCAAACCTATTCCCAACCCTTTAGTAAGTACATGTGGTAAATTAATATTACTCAGTATTTAAATGTATAGTTGCATTGTAACATGGACACCTTAAAATAAAGTGTAATCACAAACCCTAACCGTAACCCTATATTAAGTACATGTAGGTAATTAACATTACTCAGTACTTATTTGAGTAAAAACAATGTAACTATGTCACCTTAAAATATAGTGTAACCCACTTTATTTTAGTGTCATTCATACTATAGTAACTAAAAATTATGCATATTTACAAGGAACTAAACCTAATCCTTACCCTATAGTAGTTAATTATTATTACTCAGTACTTAAATGTACAATTAGACTGTAGTAGACACATTAAAATAAACAGATAAACTTTATTTTAAGTCGTTTTTGTTACACTTATACATTTAAGTACTGAGTAATATTAAGTAACTAACTACATATTCTTACTATAAGGTTATGTTTAGGGTTTACATTAATTTGCATTAAGATTCATTTATTTTGCATCATAAAGATTGCTACACAAAAAACACACTCTAACATTCTGCTGACATGCTGATGAGAAATAAGAGCAATCATTTCCTTGCCAACCATAAACATGCTAGCCTTTTCCCATACAATCTATGATAAAAATAGCTACTCCCATGGTGAGTGGTTTATCAGAGTAAAGCGAGTGAGTGCAAATTATGTGTGTGTGTGTGTGTGTGTGTGTGTGTGTGTGTGTGTGTGTGTGTGTGTGTGTGTGTGTGTGTGTGTGTGTGTGTGTGTGTGTGTGTGTGTGTGTGTGTGTGTGTGTGTGATTTTTGGAAACTCACACTGGGTTGACACAGTCCCTCTGGGCATTCTGAACGCCCGCACCGCAAGTCCTGGTGCAGTCGGACCACTGGCTCCACGAAGCCCAGCCTCCATTCATGCTCTCAGGCTGGAAGCCCGTCTCCACACACTCCCCATCAAAACACCACTGACAAAACAAACATCCAAGACTTTCAGTTAGTCAGAGAACATGGAACTACCTGGCGAACTGCATGCAGGGAAATGAAAAGCCCACAGAAAGCCTGGCTTGCCTTGCCCTCACCACACTTGGTCCCATCCACAGCACCATCCAGCCTGGAGTGGCAGGTCGAGCCCACTGTGCACCACAGGGTGCTGCAGATATTCTGAAGGGTACAATCATTTAAAGGGTTAGTTCACCCAAAAATAATAATTCTGTCATTAATTCCTCTCCCTAATGTGGTTGGACACCCGTCAGACACAGATGAAGATATTAGTGTTGAAATCCGATGGCTCAGAAAGGCCTTCATTGACACCAATGTCATTTCCTCTCTCAAGATCCATAAAGGCACTAAAGACGTCGTTACAAAGCCCATCTCACTACAGCGGCTCTACAATCATTTATGAAGAGGCCAGAATAGTTTTTGTGTGCAAAAAAAACAAAATAACGACTTATATAGTGATGGGCCGATTTCAAAACAAAGATTGAATATTTTTTATAAGCATCATGAATTTAGAGAGTTATACTATTTGGCATGTGATCTGACTTTGCCCTGTCGTAAAAGTGCAAATTTTCCAATATTTAGTGTTAACTATCAATCCTGAGTGTGAATCCTGAGGAGAGTTTTTGGGAAATTTCATCTTTTGTTAAAATTACTCCAGATTTACTCACTTTGACTTTTGAGGAAATGTATTTGAAAGACAAAAGTTATTATAAATAAGACTTTTAACCATTTTTATTTTAATTTTAAATTCTGTCCAAAACATACATATTGAAGATGTCACTAGCTGCGTTTCCATTACAGAGTTGCGAAAAACTTTTGCGATATTTCTTAAATGTCGATTAAAAAACTGTTGCGAAATGACAGCGTTTCCATAGCTGCAGTTATGCGACTAAAACATATTACTTTCCTCTCGCGATAGGTCATTCCAAAATGATGGCACTTGGTAGGTTTGTATATCCCATCCATCACACTAGCCATTATTTTTATTAGAAGGAGACGTGTGTGTTATCTAAGAATTAATGGCACGAAAAGCCCCTTAGTTTACTTAAGCGGCACGGATATGAGGTGTGTGTGTGTCAGATCTGCTTCAAGGTCTTCATGATAATGTAGCATTTCTGTGTTTAGAATCCAGTATTACTGTAATCCTATATTGTCTTTTATGAGTTTAATAAAGAACTCCGTCTCGTCTTCTCTCTAAACCGAACCATCATCTGTAAAGAATGATTGACTTTTACGCGCGCCAGGTTGACGCATATAGAGTAGAGTGAAATGTTTGAATTTGCATGTTAACTCAAATGTTTTTTTTATTTTTTATTTTTACCACTTTCGTTATTTTGGCTAGATATTTCGTTTGATGGGCATTTTAACTGAATTTAGAAATGCTTTGGAAAAGAAAAAAAATGGCATTTAATAAACAAAATAATTTTTTTGAAATGGAGACAGCGTTTGGAGTGAGTGCATGCAAAATAATTAGTTCCCTGAGTCCACAAATAAAAATAGACAGTTTATAGTTTATAATTATGTCATGAAATTATCTGTATAGATAAAAATGACAAGAGTATTGTAAATTGTTTCATCTCTCTTAAAGGAAGAAGGAAAAAATGAGAACGTCGGCGCTTTTATCGGCCGTGGGTTAAAGAAAATATAGCCTAACTACGAAACTAAATAGGCTACGTTTAGGACTAAACATTAGCCTGTAATATTATTATTTTAATTTATATGTTGATTATGAAAAGTGAGCAGCATGCGCAAGAATCGTTTGAGACCTGGGGAGTCACATGATTTTGATCACTTCGAGTTTTATTTTCTAGAAAGTCTTTCTTAAAAAATATATTTAGTTTTGTATAAATTGTATTTTTATTTTGATCGATGTTTCATCAATGAATTGCCTGTTTATTAGATAAGAAGCAAACTAAGATCGTCTGGAATGGATTGACGTGCGTAACTGGCCTGTTTCCTCTGCCTTTGAGTAAGGCTGAAAATACAGGCTGGCTCTTTCTGTTTTAATACATTTCTTGAATATATGTCTTAATTACAGTATATATAGCTTGTAGTCCTTTTTAGGAGAAAATATATGTCCTTTTAACTACATTATCTTGTTATTACGACACAATTGAGTGTGAAATATAATATATAGGCCCTATGTTGCAGCAATGCGTCACCGCAACAGGTGACATGCAAATGCGAAAAAAACGTTTCCATTGCAGTTTTGCGAAAATGTCCTTTTTCGAATTGCCTGAAAAACCACCTCATGAGAGCGTAAAAACTTTTTTGCGATATATGGGAGTTTTTGCGAAATTGTCGCGTTTCCATTGGGTGTATTTTCAATTCGCAATTTCAATTTGCGCAATTTGAAGGGTAATGGAAACGCGGCTACTGGCTGTATAAATTGCATTTTGAATGCTCTTTTTAATATATGAATATATCTCACACCGCTGACACTTAAAATGTCACACTAAAAATTTATGGAAACACATAATGCATCTGCTGTAATTGAGGCAAATACAGTGTATATGGTAATTCTGTATATAGAGTATACAGTAAATCCGTATTTAGAGTACACAATAAATCTGTGTATAGGGTACACAATAAATCTGTGTATAGGGTACACAATAAATCTGTGTATAGGGTACACAATAAATCTGTATATAGGGTACATAATAAATCCAAAATCATGGAGTTATATGCTGTAAACAGCTGTAAAAGCATTAACGTTCTCCTTAAAACTTTTACGAAATGGCAAACCTTGTGTACCAAACACAAACATTAATTGCATTTCTAAACCTCTGCAATTTCCTCTGGTTTCATGTCTTGAACGGTAACAGCCCTGATAAGGAAACTGAAGTCTGGTTTTATCTGTGTCCGAAGGCCCGAGTGGCAACTCTTCCGCTGTGTCTGTGACATTTGGACAGTAATTAAACGATGCCTAGTATCTGCCAACAGCTGCAGCAGAAAGCGGAGCACATCCCTGATGTGACTTGACATGACTGACATACAACCCTGCAATCTGATGCCCTTTTCCCTGTTTTTTAATTCTGCAGGATGCCACACAAACCAGATATGCTGGTTTCCCCCTTATTGTTCAGCTAGCTTACTATAGGTGAAAAATATTGTGATTTCAAGCTAAAGGGCTCTTTATTTTAAACAGTTCTTCTAGTTGAGACATAAGCTCTGCTATACTAATGATCAGTTTTTCCCCCGCACTAAAACAGCTGGGAATCAGATGGTACTGATGTAAGGAGAAACTGAGACTTCCTCTGTGATGGAAAAGTGTGTGTGTGGTCTATGCCCTAAAAGACACTTGAACTAATAGAGGTTTTTGTTGTATCCTTCACAGTATAACAGTGAGAAACTTTAAGCAGCACATGGATCTGGAAGAACATTAGTTGCTTAATGGGAAAGTTTCGTAATAAAAATAAAATTCAGAACAGCATCCCAACAGACATCATTGTTGAAAAGACCAGCACGGCTGGTGACCATGTTGTGTGAGCGACCATTTTTCTTCTTTTCTGTTATATTGACAAAATAAAGTCATGCACAGGAATTATGCGACCTGAACAAAACCAGGTAAACACCTTAGAACTACCATTTTGCACTTTGGGATTGTTTTTAACTATGAAAAGGGCTTTACAAATAAAATATATTATTATTATTATTATTATTATTATTATTATTACCATTGGTCTGTGATGGTGATGTAAAATAAGAAGGTCTTTGCCTTCGCCGTGAAAATTCTCCGGTTCATTTCTTCTGTTCAGTCTGTTGAGATCAGACACGAGTAAAAGCATCAACACACTGGAGAGACACTTCGTGAAGTTTTATTAACTAATTTCGAGAGGAGCACGAACAGATAATTAAACAAAGGAGCATGTCTGATAACTTAACCTAATCAAGCCAGGTGGAGTACATCCAGACAAATTAAACCTAATCCAACACGAGCGGAGCATACTTAACTAATCAATCATCATAATCAGGTGGAGCGCATATATACAACTGCCTTACCTTCCTTCAGTAGACAGTTTCTTAGCATCCCTCCACCACCCCATCTCCTCACTGTGATTCAATAAAACTCTTATCAGACTTCCACTAAACCAACCTAATACAGACCAGTCTTTAGACCATCCTTACCACGGGGGGGGGATTCTCTGGGTTCGGGCAAAAATCCGAGCCCGGAGCCCTCCCCCGGACAGCACGCCAAATACGCATAATCTTACTCTATTTAATTTGATGTAAGTGTGAACTCGTGAAATAGTAGAAATTGAATTTTAATTATAATTGGAAGAGATTCTGACAATCTATTGGATAAAGTGCTTTATATAAATAAAACTGACTGACTTTCCTAGAGAGCTGAATTGCAGAGCTGGTGCAAACATCCACATCGATACGATCTGATGCTTTCTTAACTACTGTTTTCTCACCGCTGTCAGAGAAGGTGCGATGGCACGTATTGTATCCGTTAGTTTTCTTCTTATTATTATTCTGCTTCTTCTTCTTCTGCTCTGGAAGTCTATGGCAACCCATGGAACTGTATGGTAAAAAGTTGTGAAATTTGGCACATGTATAGAGGACAGTCCAAATATTTACCAAAGCAAATTTGGAGTCTCCAACTCAATCCCTCTAGCACCACCAACTGTCCAAAATTACACTTACATTTATGCTAATAACTTTTAAGCTGTAAGGGTTTGAAAAACAAAAAAGCAACTCTGATTCCAAGACGATTTGATTGTACCCTATGACATCATCTTAAGTCATGTCAATTTTCCAGACAAAAAATACTTTTTCGAACTCCTAGACGGTTTGTCCGATTTTGATGATTTTTTAGATCATCTTCAAACCATGCTGGCAAATAGTTATCAAAAGCTTTTTGATAAACCAAACCGTTCTTATCAAGTTGGACACAAGGCTATATCTACGGAAGGCTTTAGCGTATTCAGACCAAACTTGGTACATCATCCCAAGCATGACCTGAGGCTGTATGTAGCATTTTGGCACAGTGCCAACTACTGGTCACGAGAAAAATTACTAATTGCTTAAACTTCTGAATAATTTTCCAAAAGTCATGAAACTGTTCCTACAGATTCAGTGCATCATGCCGAGATGAATGATACAAAATTTTCCCGTATTGGATATTGTGGGCGTCAGCCATTTTGAATTTTGTCCTAAAATGCTGTATTTTAGAACGCATAAGGGTTGTTAGGAAAATTGGTATGTGTCTCTGGGACAATGCCCTGAAGGTACTCAAAAAGTGTTGAGACAATGCCAATTTGTGGTCAAAAGTTACACTGAAAAGTAAAAAAGAATTATTAATTAATTTTGCCTATTTTAATGGTCTTGATAGATTTCTAGGGTCGTGCCGAAACCAATGATAAATGAAAACTTTCTTTTTCAAACTCCTGAATCTGATTGATCTGATCAATAATCAGATTGATCTGATTTTCAACTAAATTGGCTCAGCTCATCCTCAGACCATGCTGGCAAAAAAAAAAAATCTATTAAAAGCTTTTTGATAGACTAAACCGTTCTAGAGTAAAGCATCAACAAATTTGTTGGCATGTTTTCAAACTGATTCTGAGGCTGTAACACTGCAATGTTTTTGGCAAATTGACACCAAACTTTTTATGTGTCATTGTCACCTCACACTGACCACACCATAATAATTTTGATAACAGCGCCACCTATTGGTCAAAATTGATAAGCAAGTTAATCATATTTAAGTGATTGTATTAATGATTTTTCAGCCATTTTAACTAAAATAATCTAAAACCATCTTAATACCTCATTGTTGCAGTTTTGTGAAGCTCGCAGCCATGCTTGCATGTCACTTTCCCCTGTGAATTGCTGTTTGCAGCTCGATTTTTTGTTTAATTTGTTATTGAGAGGAACGCGAGCAGCACATATTAACATATTCATCTTAATGCCGCTCTCAATGCCAGATGTTTGCTAACAGTAAACCACTGGTCACGTATTTCTAACTTATTTTTACCCTAAGCAAAGAACTGAAAGGGATATTTAAGAAGCTCTCATATATTTTTATTAGGTTACGTTATATCCTTCTTTTCTTTACAGTTCCCAGCAGATGTTGGGTTGAAAATGTTTCTCTCCATCTGCACTGCATAAACAGATCATTTAAGAACCCGTCAGCCCTTGTGTACCCTTTTTCCTCAGTAGTTTGGCATCTGATGGCTGTCTGCAGGGGGAATCGGAGGTATTTGTGGGTTTAAGGAAAAGTCTTACGTCTTGGCCCAGGGGCGTAGCCATCTTTTCAGAAGTGAGGGGGACAGAAATGTCGTAATACCAATTTTTTTTTTTTTGGACCAATATAATTTATCGCATCTCTTGCTTTTAATTGGGCAAGATATCAAATACACTGCTGAACAATAACCAATAATTAATATCTATAATATTATTCTCCTATTCACCTATTTTTTGTTGTTTCCAATTTTATGATTGGTTTATATACCACAAACACTTCTGCATTAAGACTCCATTGATTGTATGCAATGTAAAAAAATATATATATTCTGATGTAACTCATCTGTTCTCTATGTGAATATATAGTAAAATGTAATTTATTCCTGTGATCAAAGCTGAATTTATCATCATTACTCCAGTCTTCAGTGATCCTTCACTAATCATTCCCATATGAGGATCTGATGATCAACACACACTTATGATTATTATCAGTTGTGCTGCTCATGGTGATGCTAAATTTTCTAAACATTTGTGGTAAAATTAAAAAAGAGAGAAATTAATACTTTTTTAATTGATCAGACATGCATTAAATTGATCACAAGTGATATTTTTAATATTACAAATTAGATAATTTATTTAATAAATGCAAATAAATGCTGTCCATTGAACTTTCTATTCATTAAAGAATCCTGAAAAATAACATGTAGGCTATCATGGTTTCCACAACATTTTGGGAACTGTTTTCAACACAGATAATAATCATAAATGTTTCTTGATTATGAAATCCTCATCTGAGAATGATTAGTGAAGGATCATGTGACACTGAAGACTGGAGTAATGATGATAAATTCAGCTTTGATCACAGGAATAAATTACTATATATTCACATAGGAAAAAAGGCGGTTTTAATTTGTAATAATGTTTAAAAATATTAGTTTTAACTATTTTTGATTACATAAATGCAGCCGTGGTGAGCAGAATACTAAACATTAAAAAAAGCTGCATTATTCATATGATACTTTATTGTCAATAAATAGCCTACATTGAGATGACTTGAAAAACACACATAAAGCATATATTGTCGCAATCGTCTGATTGTCGTCGTCACGTTTCATCACTAACGATTGTTTTCCTTCAGCTGCAGCTCCAGCGTGACTGGGTATTACGAATCCGCTTTTGGACTTGCTGTGAGAACGCCCTCCTCATATTAAGATTCGGAAAAAAATTACAGGTCATGCATAGATAATTTTTTGTCTCTGAATTTAAATCTTGATGTATTCACATTAGTTTCTATGTAAATACACTTGCCCCTGACCTCAAGAAGCGCGCTATCAACCGAGTTTAGAGAAGGCTGTCGTTAGCGTCCCTGTTAACTTGTCCGCCCCCGCACAGGGTAACGCCGGTTCGAATCCCGCTCGGAGCGGGTCG
This sequence comes from Pseudorasbora parva, assembly GCF_024679245.1. Lineage (NCBI taxonomy): Eukaryota > Metazoa > Chordata > Actinopteri > Cypriniformes > Gobionidae > Pseudorasbora > Pseudorasbora parva. Next base: position 3,744,852 of record NC_090172.1, on the reverse strand, counting down.
ACTAGGAACGGTGAGACCCAGTAAAAGTGCGGGGGACGAAAATACATTTTATTAAAAGTGAGGGGGACACGTCCCCCGCGTCCCCCGCGTAATCTACGCCCATGTCTTGGCCTGTCGATAGTCAATAAATCAATGAAACCCAAAAACCGTGATATGAACCAAACCGTGGATTTTGTGAACCGTGCCACCCCTAATATGCACCTAAAACACAATCATATTTATTCAAATGCATTTTTTGTAAACAGACTGAGAGTCCATTGCTTTTAATGTTTTTGGACTAAACAGTCTTTAGAAATCAAAGTTTATTGATCTTTGAAAAGGTGTACCTGCATTATTATGCCATTGTCATTATTTTAGATGAAAATGGTCTCAGAACGACAATATTATCGTTTATCGCAATAATTTCGTGGCCAATTTCTTGGACAGCAAAATTTGTTATCGTGACAGGCCTACTTACGTCTACGTCGTCACAGAGCAGTGAGTTGGATCCGTACTGGAGCTTGCACTGATGAGCAGCGCTGTACAGGACCCCAGGGGGAGCAGGGTGCATCGCCAGCTCGTTTCTGACAGGAGGGTCATCCAGACACCAGCCCCAGCCTCGACTGCAGAGAACAAGACAAAAACACACCGCAAACGCTTTAGGAATCTCATTCTCAGTTCAGCACTTTTATAGGTTGCAATCAGAGTATGTGAGTGGAGTGGAGCGGCAGCAATTTCCCCGCCGCGCTCTAAGCGTTCAATAATCACTCCGCTCCGGGTTCACCATTTCCCGCTCCTCGCTCACTGATATCAGAAACACTGCTCCGTCTTCGCTCCGAGGAAATTTGCAGCTTAAGTATGTAACTGTATGTAAGAAATGTATTTTAATTAATCATAAAATGACCCTGATATGTCACTGGACATTAAGCAATCATGTTCATTTCAAACACTTCTAGTAAACACTAACAGTAGTCCGGCCAAGATATTGTCATTTAAAAGTTGTAGTTGCAGCCCTAAACGGATGTTGACATGTTGTGTTTTGGCCTGAAGCTCCGCCCTCCACCTATCGACCAATCACAAAGTCAGTAGTGTTTCTGAGTTGCCAGATCTGGTCTAGTTACCACAGCTGCAGATCTACAAACGTTCCTGCTGATCCTGCAGCTAATCTGGCAACCTCGAGTCAGGGGGAGGGGGAGAGGGGACAGTGATTGCAGTACCAGTTTTGGCCCCAATCTTACATACACTTCCTTTAAGTATGCTCTGCAGTATCACAAAAGTTTGGTTTATAACATACATTAAATGAAAAAAACAAAAAACAAAATAAACAATAGAAGACTTTTTCCAACGACATGCCAAGCTTATTAGGCTTTATCAGCATTAAAAGTTAAACACTGCTGCTTTTGGAGTGCAAATTTTGTTTGGAAAGCTGAAAATAGTATGTTTTCATCAGTTATTTTATCTACTGGTCACATTACAAATTTTCTGCTAATTTAAAATTAGATACAGATAACTGTAAGCAGATTACATTTGTTTGAATGCATTAGAGAGAGCATTTGCATGCGTGAATAAGTGCTACCTGTTTAAAATGCGCTTTCACCCGATCATAGTCAGTGTGTAGAAGGTACAAAAGAATTAATTGAACTATAACTTCCCGCTCAAGTCCATCGCCATCCTCATTGTACATTCTTTCTGATTTGAGTGATCCATCAGTGTCAAGCTAGTAAAATGTGTTTAATGTGTGAGTTCTGACTAAAAATACTGTTATATTATGGGCTGCTGGCATGAATTGTACTCGTGATGGAGCGGTTGTGGAGAGCAAGTGAAAACCACGACGCTCCGACTTTTAAAAAGTGCTCCTCACGCCATCCAAAATCACCTCGCTCCGCTCCACTCACGTAATCTGGTTGCAATATAACAATATCTTAACTGAACAGCCGCTTTCATCTGAAAAAAAAATCTGAACTTGCGAAAACTCAGAAAAGGCCACCAGCTTCAGAACTTTGAGTATTCACAATTTATGGAAACATTGTTGGTTAAGCATAATAGTTATGCTAACTCAAAAATAATAATAATTTTACTTGTTCAATAAACGTGCATTCTACATAAAGCTGATCACTAATAATTACATAAAAGTGACTTAAAATTTGCATGAATGTGGTAAACCAGACTGTAAAAGAACATTTTTTTGCACCTCAAACTGTATATAACTGTTTGTATATTTAAATGTATCTTTGCTTATTATGTACAGGACATGTAGCTTTACTTAAAGCACTTATACATATTATGACAACATTATAAAGCTTTGTAGATGTATTTGTCACTTTAAGCAGTAAAATACCACTGTAGTATGATACTGTGAAGATCTCAAGTAAACAATGTCAAGATATGAGACTTGGTAAAAAGGGAAAAAAATGACACTACAGGATATTTAACTCATTTATGTGGATACAATTATGCCCATTGTGTGTTATAAATCATAATACTCTTTAATAGTTATAAGCACATGCTTCATCTGGTGTTATAATGCATTGTACTCTTAAAAGTTATAACCACATATTAGTAAGTATTAACTGTTGTTAGGATTATTTATCAGATAATATAACATGTAATGCATTATGCAGCTATTATAATGCATTATAAATGCAGGCTTCAAAGAAAGTGTTACCAAAAAATAATTCAATTATAAAGCATGAGACAACCGTGTCATTATTCAGCTAAATACATTTCACATTTTGTTCTCGTCTGGTAGTATCAGTGCAGTCAAATCAATAATATTACTGGATATCTTTTAGACCTTGGAGGAACAGCAATCTTGCATTTTTGATATTGCTTAATTTTACAGCATGTATAGTTGGTACTCCTGGGTAATTTAAATGTTAAACATTAATATGCATAATTCTCCTATTTAGTAGTTAAAAGTTGTTAGAAGTTAAAAATATTTCCATTAGTGATACTAAATATGTCTTCACTACGAAACATGCTTTTCTTACTTAGCATTTTTGTCTTGTTTCTAATCTAATTATCTAAAAATTCTTACATTAGGAAACATTTACTAGACAAGTAAAAATTATTGTCTTGTTTTGGGGAAAAAAACCCTCAAAATTAAGAGAGTTTTTGCTTAAAATAAGCTAAATAATCTCTCAAAGGGGTAAGAAAAATAATGATGTTTTAAGAATTTTAGATGTTTGGACTAGAAACAAGACAAAAATACTAAGTAGGAAAATAATTTTTTGCAGTGTTTAATTTCATTTTTGCCAGATGCTATTCTACAAAGCACAAGAAAAAACATCTTGACTATATAGAAAATCTTTCAGCCATAAAATAAAATAAAATATTTAAGCCATGCTATTGTGGTACAATATTTAGTTTCTAAACAACACTCTTTAAGTCACAGAGGACATGCAGCTTGTCAGCCTTTAATTCAGGTTTTGTCCTGAAACACTCAAATAATACAGGAGAAAAACACAGATAGCAGCTAGAAATGACACTGAGGGTAATTGGATACATCCTGCTGCCAATTTCCTTTTAAAAGCCCATGATTGTTTTGGTCCGCTTGAGTAAAGACTAAACTGCTCAGAAAACAAGGAGAGACTCTTTCTGGACACATGCCATCAGTCTGTGCGCCTCCCAAACCGCATGGTCCTTCCCTCAAATTCTCTGAAACATTCTTTTTATTTTAACAACTAGCATAATTGTCTATTTTTACATCTACAAGCCAATAACATCTACAGGGCCTTCCAAAACACAAAAAAAAAACATTAGCAGAAAGAGACGAACATATGTAGAATTAGGACTGAAATGACAAAAGGGAGAATTTACTAAATCTAAGTAATAGCATTCTGGGAAATTAAGTGTCCCTAAAATCTATCCGTAGTATATCCTCCTGAGACCCAGGAATAGACTTATTTTAGTGAGTTTCTCTGACATTATCCATGTCAGTTTTAGGTCAGGGTGTCCTGTAAAGATCACATTCGGGGCTTTGCACAGACACCAAATGTTTGGAGGTTTCACCAGGACAACAACAACTTCTTGGTTTTTAAAACGACTGACATTAATGTGTAACACTCTTATGGAAATATGATAATATTGTATAATTATAATTTAAATCAGATTAAATTTCAAATTGTTTTTTATAAATCAACATCTCAGGAAAATTGGGTTTCTAATCAAAATATGACTTTCTGTTACAGAACAGGGCATTGATTCCATAGATGTCCACTGTAGAGGACACCAGGACTTAAAGTATGTTTATCAGGCATTTTGGAGCCACAACAAGATAATAAGGAAAGAAATTACATATCAATATTCCAATGAAATATTAGATATTATTATGAAAATGTTGCCAATTATTTCTCCCATTATTACACTTATTTTTGCATTACATGTTCCTAGAGCACATTAATATGCAAATTATATCCAGTGTATAGATACATTGCATTGAATGGGAAAACCCATGTATGGTCATTTTACCCACATATTGCATAAAGTAAAATGGCATATCAATGCATCCTGTTATGATTCATAACATTGTTCAGAATCATTTTTAAACAAAGACTGTTTAAAAAAATCCTAAGACCTAAAAACTGATCGGTGAATTAAAAATAAACCCCATTGTTTTTGCCTGTACATGCAATTTCATGTCATTATATTTTTTAAACAATTGAGGCCCGGTGTCAACTACAGAAGACACATATGAATAAAATATCTTTTTTTTTTAAATGATTTTTTTCCCCCCTATTTGTTTCTTATGCTCAATATAATGACACGAAAATATACTAAATTCAAAAACACAAAAGAGTCTGGGTCCCAGGAGGATATAGCCAGAAAATATGAGGACGTTGTTAGCAATGTAAAAACAATGAGATATTTATAAGGGTATAGCAGACTACTTACAGTACATAAAATGCATATATATTTATGCATGTTAGGTCTTAATATTGCCTTATAAATCCCAATCTAATTTGAATCAATGCACCAAACAGGGTGCAGATATGTAGAATTCAAATATATTAATATATTTGTCATTATTAACTAGAAAATAAATGTTTGCTCAACTTTAAAAGATGATTTGATAAAAAAAAGCTAAAAGTTTGAAGGTTTTGTTGACCTTATGAGCCATAACCGGAAGTAGGAAATATGATACAAAACATAAAACACTAATGTTTATTCCCGCCATTTCTGATTTTGTCGAACAAGTCCTAGGTTTTCCACTCAATCGGAACTAAACCAGTGCAGAAATATTCTCTGTCTAATTATCAAAAATGATCACCAAAAAAGTTGAAATTTTGGTTCACGTTCATGATGGAACAGCAAAATGTTAGAAGTGGGCGGAGCTAGTTTTCCTAAAATGGCTTTTACTCTTAAACGGACTGAGATATTTCTACTAAACTTGGTGCAAATATGCACATGCTCAATCTAAGATCACAGTAAAATTGTGGAGTTTAACCACTAGGTGGCGCTATAATAGGCAAAAATGTGAAAATGGCTCTATCTACGCAATGGATTATTTAAAAGTTGGCAAGCAGTTTCATTTCCCAAGGTGCCATTATTATCAATGAGGACATCTGCGTATCTCAAGAAACATGGCTGCCATTGGCCAACAAATTTTAATCACCTATTAGACAAGGTTAACAAAGGCCAACTGGGTATGAAATTTGAAAGAAATCGGCCACCAGGGGGAACATTTTTTCTAAACATTCAATAAACTGTACTTTTTTCGGACTATTGCTATGCATGTCAGGCTTTACATGGTTTAACTACTATATCAGTGTTGATTTAGTTTTCTTTAGAGTGGAAAATGCTACAAACTAGCCAATCATATTCAGCCGGAAGCATTCAGTCCTTTTTGCTATCCAAGCAATTACCTAATAACAATAATCTAATCTTCCCGTGAGTGTTAAACACAGATAGACTAATGGTACAGGGGTAGGCCTAAGCAAACAAAACTTAAAGGCATTAAGAAAAACAAATTGATCATTTCCTGATGTATCCGCTTGGCCTAGATATTATATAACATAGCCCCATCCTGTCTTTGGGCACTGCCAGTTGTGTTAAACATTTCCCCTTATTTCAGGCCAAGCTGCAGCAGGCCAGCCTTGTCTAATGTGCTCCATATGGCAGGCAACAGAGCTAGTGTAACTATGACAGAAGAATCAACAAGGCCTTGTTACTTCTTGGGAAATCTCAACCATTCACATTGCCTTTGGCAACACACACATGCAAAGGTCAAGAAGGACAGAGCCAGCTTGTTGAGAGGGTAAGAGACTGATAAAGCGTTCAATGCCCGTTGCAGCCAAGAAGTGCAAATGAACGGCATTAACTTTCCTTAAGCGTAAAAATCAGAGAGTACAACGATTGCTCCAATTTGTGCCATCAGACAAATTTGCATTAAAACAATGTTTCCAGTTTAACAGGATGCCTGCATATTTTACACCTTACAAGGGCATATTTCACTCAGCGATGTAATACATATTAAACCTACTTTAAATGTGGGGTAAGCTATATTTCAAAAATGCTTTCGAAAAGTGTCTCAGGCCGAGTACCAAAACAAACTTGTAGCCAATCAGCAGTAAGGGGCGTGTCTAATAATGACGGGGAGAAGAGATCACTCAGTGCTGTCATTATTCAAAAGGCACGACACAGGACGGACATTAGCCGAGCGATGACAGAAAGAGAGACATGGCAGATAAAAAAAACACAGGTGGAAATGTCTGTGGAACAAAAGCAGGCGTACGATCAGCCAATCGGATCAACTTTCCCCAGCTGAAGACAGTGTTGCCAGATTGGGCGGGTTCCCGCCCAATTGGGCGGTTTTGAATTTGATTGTGCGGGTAAAAATGGGTTTGGGCGGGTGGACAAAATTTGGGCTGGTTTGGGGTCAGTTTGGCGGTTTTCAAACATCTAAATTTTATAGTCTAATGGGTTAATAACAAACTCAAATGTGCATTTACTCCATGAAATCAGTCATCATGACACACGCAGGCCCAGCATAGAATCAGCTGGCAGGTGTTGACGTCGCCAACGAGCACGTACTATCAGCCAATCAGCGATCAGCAAGGAGACGCGCTTATTCATGACAGGTTTTTAGCACGAAATTGTAGCTATTCAAGTGATCGCTATGCAAAAGTGACATAAATATACAGTAGTGAGTGGAAGAGTGAACCAGCTCTCAAAACATGGATTACACCTGCGACTCGAAGATTCTTTAACCAACTCTAAGAGCACAGATGAATGACTCAAATATACCGTATCCTGTCCATCATGTGCACACTGGCCTGACATGCACCTTTTAAACCTGACTGCGTTCTACTCGTCCCCACAGCTTCTGAAAGAGGTTTGAATCAACGATTAATCAATTTGTTCTGCGTTATGTTCTATAAATATGTACTTCACGAAATACATAACGTCACTGTAGTTCTGTCTAAAGAAGCACAACACAAAGATAAACGCGTTCTTGTTCATTTTTGGTTGTAGGATTATCATACAATATGTATCAGTGAATGACACATTTTGGCGGTGGTGTGTGTGTGCATTAATGTGTGTGTAATGCCTGCTAATTACGTAGTTTATTTCAATCACTTATATTGGGCACTTTTTGCACATAAATTAGTTTATTCTTACTGTTGACATTTGAAAATGATAGCCTACATGTGTCATCATCGGTTAATTTTATGATTTTGACAGTTTCCACTTTTTAGTCATGGGAAATTTATTTATTTTTTATTTTATTTTTATCATTATTTTGTTTTAAGGGAAAAAAAATGGCGCTAATCAATCTTGACTGACATGGCAATACAATTATATCACATTATTTTATTAGTTAAAATTTTGGGCGTTTTTATCTTGGATTGGGCGGGTTTTAGTGAGCTTTTGGGCTGGAAATCGTGAACCCAATCTGGCAACACTGGCTGGAGAGAACTCAAGGAGCGAAGGCCGAGGTTGCTTTATTTCTTCTCGATAGGCGAGAAATATTGGTTTTGTTTCATAGAGCTAATATATGCTGGCTTTTTCTTGAATTTGCTCGTGTCATGTTCACTTGCTTGTCCATTTGCGATCGTATCGTCGTTTACTTCAGCGATGATAAAGACCTGTTCATTTACACACCCGATAAACCAAGCGTCAGCTCGCAGTGTGTCTGAACAGTAAGATAATAAACTCCTAATATATGTCCGTTTCCTTTGGCTCCTCTTTTAGTGATCGACATAACTCTCTAATCTTGTCATAATTCTAATATATCCATTAGTTGGACTTGTGCTATCGAGTTGTTCATGAGAAGTGTGTTTGTGTTTTTGGGACGTAAGGCATGACTTTTTCATTGAACATTAGGCCTGGATTGCCATAGTAACACACATTGCTTTCACTTATTGATGACATCATAGCCTCGGTCAGCTGGCACAGCAGATTTGGCCATAGTTGTTGCCTGCGTTGTGTGCGTATATCTGTGGGGCGGAGCTATCGAAATAGGGGCGGGACCCTTTTGGGGTAGGGGTGTGTTTGTTTTGGTGATTTGAAATATCAGCATAATCGGTTACCAGAAAGCACTTACCCCAGCTTTAACTGCCCAAATCTGCCGTTTTTAAAATGTTTTGATGATAATACATTTGGCACAATAGAAAGTCACATCAGAATCAGAATCAGAAAGAGCTTTATTGCCAAGTGTGCTTTCACACACAAGGAATTTTTTTTGGTGCTGAAGCTTCCAGTGCACATAAACAATACAATACAACACGGTAATAAAAAATTCTAAGAATAAAAATATGAAGAAAAATATGAACAGTATAAGGTCACGGTTACGAGAATCAGAGTTCATCTTAAGCGACCTGTTAATAAATAACAGTTAATAATCATATTTAGACAGTTGCACAAAGACAAAACACACACATCAATACAATAATGCAATAAACATTTACTAAATAACATACATTTTATTTGATTCCTTCAAACTATTTTATTTTATACCATTTGCTTTTTAAATTGTAGTTAGTTTTAAAAGTATATCTGAATGTAATTTACTTTTATGAACGCATTTCTTTTATATTATTGTATTTCTCTTTTATTTTTCGTATTTTTGTGAAGTGCTTTGAGATGTAACTTTTAAACATGCTATTTAATTATTATTATTATTATTATTATTATTATTATAAAATGTAACAAAAGTATTTTAAAAACATTATAAAATCATGGCACTCACAAAGACTCATTTCTAGCTCTACTCGAGCCTAACTAGAATATTGACTGTGTAGAACTTCCCAAAAAAGTCATCCTATGAATTTATGAATTTTTTAATTGCCTGTTATTCCAAGTTTTCCATGACTGTCTCACCATTTACTATCATCTCTCCACTATGCCTATGAATGAAAAAAAGGCAAAAAATGTAAATAATAAGTGACGAGAGAGAGAGCGCGAGAGAGAGAAAGAGAAAGAGAGAGAGAGAGAGAGAGAGAGAGAGAGAGAGAAAGAGAGAGAGAGAGAGAGAGAGAGAGAGAGAGAGAGAGAGAGAGAGAGAGAGAGAGAGAGAGAGAGAGAGAGAGAGAGAGAGAGAGTCCTTGTTCTTAGCTTACTCGAGGAAGCGTGTGATGTATTCGCGGCTGCAGCGTGACCAGTTGGGAGGAGAGGTCCCATACAGGAGCTGTGGAGACATGACGAAAGGCCTTTTCCCAATGGGCTCGCAGTCATTGCCGTTCCCATCGTGCTGGATCCCAAAGCTGTGGCGGAAGAGCAAAGCAGACAGTGAGAGGGTGAGGAGAGGACACAGCTGGACATTAGGAGTAGTGCTGGACACGGGGAACTTATTCCTGTTCAACTTCATATTATAATTTCATATAATAGGTTAAAGGTACACTATGAAACTTTTTTTGTTCCAAAATGAACAAATTTAAATAATGAATAAATATAATCGATCATTCTTCCATGACATGTTTTTGTTTCACTACAGTTAGTCTATTAGAAGATTTTATATTTTAGATTGGGATGTTTTTTTTCACAAGACATCCATCCATCCATGCATCCATCTGTCTATATAGCCATCCATCCATCCATCCATCCATCCATCCATCTATCCTAGTCAGTTGTTGTAAATGTGTTTACTAACCTTTCTTCTAACTTTGACAACAAAGTTGTATCAACTCCTTTCACAACAATGTAACATTTGCACAATAATACTAAATATTTAGTGATAATACTAGTATTTATAACTAAATACTAAGTCAATTTGGTTTGTTAACTTTACTTTTACTTTATTTTAAGGTGTTTTTGTTACAGTGTACACTGTAAACAAAAAATAAATACCGAGTATTATCAGGGTTTAGTTGCTTGTAATTGTGTATATTTTGTTGATGGTTTAATCAAACTTGTAGGGTCATTAAAAACAAATATCCCCTCCGGACAGCACCTTTGGCCAAATGTGCTTAACAAAATGACAAAAACCTTTGTATAAACATTATAAGTGCATTACTATTCATGTATTCTTACAAATGGAGGGGTCGGATAAGTTAATATAATTTTCTATAATAATCCACAGCAGATTAACTGGTTTTGATGTACATTGGGGAAATTCACAGTTTACTATTTATTACAAAATACACCGATCAGTCATAACATTTTGATCTCATTCTTAATATTGTGCTGGTCCCCCTTTTTCTGCCAAAACAGCCCTGACCCATCGAGGCATGGACTCCACTAGACACCTGAAGGTGTGCTGTGGTATCTGGCACCAATATGTTAGCAGCAGATCCTTTCAGTCCTGTAAGTTGCGAGGTGGGGGCTCCATTGAGCAGACTTGTTTGTTCAGCACATCCCACAGATGCTCGACTGGATTGAGATCTGGGGAATTTGGAGGCCAAGTCAACGCCTCAAACTCGTTGTTGAGCTCCTCAAAACATTCCTGAAGCATTTGTGCTTTGTGTCAGGAGCATTATCTGCTGGAAGAGCCACAGCCACCAGAATACCGTTTCCATAAAAGGCTGAACATGGTCTCAGCAATGCTTAGGTAGGTGGTAAGCAAACAGACTTACCAACAGACTTATCAAACAGACTGAGATGCTCTGTGTATTCTGACAGCTTTCTATCAGAACCAGCATTAACTTCTGGAGCAGTTTGAGCTCCAGTAGCTCGTCTGTTTGATCGGACCACACGGGCCAGCCTTCGCTCCCCACGTGCATCACTGAGCCTTGGCCGCCCATGACCCTGTGGCCGGTTCTCCACTGGTCCTTCCTTGGAGCACTTTTGATAGATACTGACCACTGCAGACCGGGAACAGCCCACAAGAGCTGCAGTTTTGGAGATGCTCTGACCCAGTCGTCTAGCCATCACAATTTGGCCCTTGTCAAACTCACTCAAATCCTTACGCTTGCCCATTTTTCCTGCTTCTAACACATCAACTTTGAGGACAAAATGTTCATTAGCTGCCTAATATATCCCACCCACTAACAGGAGCCGTGATCAAGAGATAATCAATGTTATTCACCTTACCTGTCCGGTCATAATGTTATGCCTGAACGGTGTATGGTATAATAGAGTACATTACTGCTGTCTGAGCAATATCAGTAGAAACACAGTTAGAGACTCTTACTGGGCTGTCTTTCCGAGTCCCGCTGTGCTTGACTGTTTATCATGAAATCACTGTTTATATTTCGATGTGGTCTGACCACAAACATTTTTAAAAGGCATGTGCGGCGGACCAGAGATCAAACAAACTCTAAGCCTCTAATACGGCAGGCTGCCGTTTAATAGTACGCTCCCAGTTTCTGAATCTGCCTCCATTAGGCTTCAGAAGTCATTTTCAGGCCGCCTTCATTTACATAATGGTCTAGAACAAACACGGACGTCTTAAAAAACAATTTCACGTTTTCTCGAAGGGAACTATACACAATGAATCAAACAGATCTGAATGAAATATAGCTGGAGAGATGCGGGATAAAACTCCAGCAGTATTGGTACTGTAACTGGTACCAGAGTTTCTCGAGTCAAAAAAGAAGACGGTTTAGCTTACTGAAGAATAATGCAAGAGAATATTTAATGTGTGTGTGTGTGTGTGTGTGTGTGTGTGTGTGTGTGTGTTGGCCATATACTGCCTGCAGTAAAGTGTGTGTCAATGCCACAGAACTAATGCATGTTTCATCAAAGACACCTTGGCTTTAGGAGCCACACAAAATGAGCAATCTACATATGCAACACTGTGTCCGGTTTTAGCTGAGAAAGGAATCTGTGTTGACTTCAAAACAGGTGTGTGTGTGTGTGTGTGTGTGTGTGTGTGTGTGTGTGTGTGTGTGTGTTTGTGGTTTCAATACAGTTTTTTTTGTTGCAAAATGGCTAAAGAAACACCATCAAAACTACACTCTAAAAATGCTGGGTTGTTTTAACCCAATGTTGGTTCAAATATGGACTAACCCAGCAATTGGGTTGTTTTAACCCAGCGATGGGGTTGTTTTAATCCTGTGGTTGGGTTAAATATTTGCTTAAGACAACCTAATTGCTGGGTTAAAACAACCCAACTGCTGGGTTAGTCCATATTTGACCCAGTATTGGGTTGTTTTTACTCAGAATTTTTTAGAGTGTACTTTTCTTGTCTATTGACTGGAAAATTTGTCATCAATTGTCCAGGTTTGCAAGGTTTTACAGGACGAGTGGGAACCCTGTAACGTTTTCAACACTGCTAATAATCACAAATGTTTCTTAAGCATCAAATCATCATATTAGAGTGATTTCTGAAGGATCATGTGACACTGAAGACTGGAGGAATGATGCTGAAAATTCAGCTTTGATCATAGGAATAAATAAAATTTTAACATATTCATAATAAATCTGAATACCAGTTAGATTACATCTGAGATGCCTCACATACTGTGGTATAGCACTTCTACCACAGACAGAACCCAGACCTTTCAGGAGGCATGAAGTGTGTGTCACAGGCCTTTTCCCTTCTTGAGAAGAAACAATAATATGCTGAGGAAAACCAAATGTGGTCCCTTTGTGTTAAATGCCTGATTAGTATTCCAAAGTTTTCAGAGGTATTTAGATTAAGGGTGCGTTCACACTTGTCATGTTTGGTTGGATTAAAACGAACCCTGGTGCGATTGCTCGGTTAGTGCAGATCATTTGAACATATGTGAACGCTGCCATCCGAACCCTGGTGCGCACCAAACAAGCGGACCGAGAGCGCTAAAAACATGGGTCTCGGTCCGCTTCCAAACAAGCTCTGGTGCGGTTCGACTGATATATGAATGCAACACGGACCAAAGACATGTAAACGGACCAAAAACAGGACGTGATGTCACAAGATGAGACGCATAGTCAGGTGATTTGACGACGTAGAAAGATCAGTGTATCCAAAATGAATTATGTACGTTAGAGGCCAAACGTGGAGCACCGAGGAAGTGCCTCATCAATATTTGGTCCGACGAGCACGTTTCTAAAATGCTAGAAGAAAAGCACAAAAAGCAAACCTAGTTCTTCTCATCAAAGGACCTGTTGCCCAGTATTAGCAGGTACAGACGACAGAACGGCCGTCTCTTTTCTGCACAACGGAGGAAATCCTGGAGCTGTTTTGAATGTTTTGAACATTTTATGAGCTCTTCATGAGTTCTCAGCAGGTAAAAATAATGCCACATGTACACGCATAAAATGATGGTGTGTAATCCGGCACACAGCGTTGTTTTGAATGTTCGGTAAGCAGCTCGTACGTCATATAGGCCGACCAATCAGGTTGTGAGCGTCTCCCTGTGCCTTTGGTTCGGTAACTTTAGGTTCGCTGTTAAAAATGCCAGTGTGAACGCTAAGCGGACCAGGACTATATGTTTTGTTTTTGTTTTTTGGTCCGGACCAAACTAACCGAACTACAAGTGTGAACTAAGTTACCAAACTTGTGTAATCTACTGAAATGCATTACAAATAACTTTTTAAAGCATGTATTTTGTAATCTGTAGTGCAATTCCCAGCCCTGACAGGGGCTCGTGCACCAGTAAAGAGGGTCTAGCGACGAAATGTAATCTGTGCTGTGGGTCTTACTTGTGTCCGAGCTCATGTGCCACAGTGAAGGCCAGAGGCAGGCCGGTGTCTTCATTAATGCTGCAGCTGCGGTGAGGCTGACACAATCCGGCCACGTGAGAAAGTCCCAGGGTCTCACAGGGCTTATTGATGGCGGCACAAATGTCCTTCCTGAGCCACAGAAAAGGGTTAACACATGTATTATATTATATGTAGGGGACCGCGGGGCACAAACTAAGGCTTTTTGACGGTCTCAGTTTGTGTAAATCCACTTGGGGTTAAGAGTATTTATTTTTTTCCCACATTAGTTGCACACGTCTAGTACAATCATGTGATTTTGATTCATTAATACAGTGTTTACTTTTTTCTTGATTTACCCCGAAAGAATGGAAATGAAATGTGACGACATGCCCCACAGTGTAACATGAGCATATGACAGCTTAAAATGTTATCTGATTTAATAAAAAATAAAAAAACAACTTAAAATATTTTGTCAAAAAAAATACAATTATTAACTTTTTGAAATAAAATAATGGCTTTTTTATCATAAAAAATACACGTTTTTGATTTTGACAAAAAAAACCAGAATAACACATAATAATGAATAATTTCTAAAAACATTGACTCTCAGTCTTTACTTACCCTTTTCTCATGGTTTCTCAAAAGAATTCATAAAAGTATAGAATATAATAACATATTTCTAATAGGGGCTCATTGCAACATCGTGTGAAACGCACCCCACCTGCGCGACTGGGATTTAAACCCGGCAAATTATAGATCAACATTAAAGAACGATCTCAACTGTTAAAATAACAGATATAAGATTAAAATAATATCAATCTGTCTTATTTTAAATAAAAACAGAGATTAAAAATTATCTTAAGTAAGAAATGTACTTTTGCTATGGTAAAATACATTTTCAGTAATTTCTTCCAAAGATTTTTTCATTTTGTTGCTATTTTTCTCTAAATAGTGTTGAAATGGCAACTAGTAAATACATGAAGTTTGGTCATCCTGGCGTGTGTGGAAATTGTTAACCCGCGTTAGGTTGTGCCCCGCACTCACCTATACTCATCACAGTTAGTTCAGATGTACCTAGTAATCAGGACAGCCACATCATGATGGATTGGATGATCGTCATCCTTCATGTTGATGCCTTTCTGCCACTTACAGAAGCTGTTCAGGCTGTTGTCCGCATGATGGGTGATTTTCAAATCCTCCTGATCAGCATTAAATACATAAAGGGAAATTGTATTTGCATTAAGTATGAAATAGTTGACAGTAGTCTCTTTTATGCACAAGTCACTAGGATAAAAAAACACCACAAAAATGACTCCTGACCAGAGACTTTAGGATTTGAGTATATGTGATGTCCATGCTTTTTTTCTTTCATTTTTGTTATCAATTCATGGCGATTAAATGAATGTTTGAAAGTAAAGGGATATTTATTGAATATTTGAATATATCAAAATTGAATATTTTATGTTTATCTGCTGACCCCCGTGCGTTTGTTTCTTCACTAGAACTTGCTCGTATAATGCGTGTCAATGGGGTGTATTTCTATGAGAGAAAAAAACACAGACATACGAATCCAAATTAAACCCTGAGGCTCGGGGAGACACATTGATGTCTTAAGACACGAAACAATCGGTTTCTGTGAGAAATACAACAGTATTTATATAATTTTTTACCTCAAATAAACACTATGTTCATCAGCTGTCCCCACGCCATCACTGCCTGTGAGGTCAATGTACACGATATGGCATAGAGATACGTGCGAGACATCACTTCCGCCGCTGGTATCACATTGAGATGCGCCGTATCGTGTACATTGACCTGGGTTAGGTTAGGGACCAGAAGTGATGGCGCGCTTGTGGCGGATGGACATAGTGTTGTATTTAAGGTAAAAAATAACACAAATACTGTTGTGTTTCTCGCAGAAACTGATCGTTTCGTGTCTTAAGACATCAATGTGTCTCCACGAGCCTCAGGGTTTAATATGGATTCGTATGTCTGTGTGTTTTTTTACTCTCATAGAAATACACCCCATTGACACGCATTATACGAGCAACGGCTGAGTTAAAGGGGGGGTGAAACACTCAGTTTCAGTCAATCTCATGTCAATCTTAAGTACCTATAGAGTATAGGACTGTATTTAGTGGCCTGTCAACATTTGAGTGTCTTTACTCGCAGTTTATGAGGACATGATTCGGTTTATGGACTATTGTATGCGACTAAACCTTAGCAGTAGCAAGCAAAACGGTTTTGCACGTCAGACTAGTGTAACGTTATACAGAGAACAGCAATGGAGTACGTTAGCCCATTTGAATGACGAAGCACGCGATCGTGTCGTTTACTGATGTTTACTCACGCGACGATAGCCGACAGCACAGACATTTGAAGCCGTTTTACTCACCGGCTGCTTCCAAAGCAGGACCGAACCTTTATCGCTGGGACCGCTCCGTCAAAAACACACTTCTTGGAGTGTGGAGATCCACTTTGCGACGCGACTGAAGCGATGCTGTGAAGCTTCTCATCATTTCTGCGTTCAAATCGGTTCAAATGCAGCGCTGCCTTCCCGGACTGCTGTGCTGAAGCGTTGAAGTCGCTTAATGTCAAAGTGGAGGAATAAAGTGGAGCGCGGCGCGGACTATAACCGACAGAAGTGTTCATGGATGACTGGATCTGCACCTGAGCGAGTGTTTACGGCGTGCATTTCCTCTCTCGCTCTAGTCACGCGTGCGCACACCCTACCGGGAGAAGAGCCCGTACGGCCCATACAAGGACCTTCCACTCTATTAACGTCAAGCCGACCCATACTCGAAAGGAGAAACCGGAAGGAGTATTTTTGACACAGAAATACTCCATCAAACGTCCAACATTAGTTTTTGAAACTTTGTTTATGTTTAGGATGGAAATCCAAGTCTTTAACAGTGTAAAAAGCTCAGTATGCATGAAACAGCATTTCACCCCCCCTTTAAAATCTTCATTTGTGTTCTCCTGAGGAAACAAACACACCTACATCTCGGACGCCCTGGGATCAGCAGATAAACATCACAGGCTCATTTTTGGGTGAACTATCCCTTTAATAAAACTGTTGCGTGGCTTATTGCATTTACAGCATCTGTTTCTCGAGTGTTCAGGTTCAAGACACGCTGAACATGTAATAACTGTTGTCACTCTTCTTCTGAGTGATTAATCCCGTTTTGTTCAGTTCGGTTATTTACAGGAGTGACAACCGTATTTACATAAAGTCTACGTACAGAAACAAACTGAACAACTAGATGTTAACGACGCATTTAAAAGCACATCAGTGTGTGTGTGTGTGTGTGTGTGTGTGTGTGTGTGTGTGTGTGTGTGTGTGTGTGTGTGTGTGTGTGTGTGTGTGTGTGTGTGTGTGTGTGTGTGTCTGTTCTCCAGATGTGGAGGCAAGCAAATATCAAGGATGTTTTGCGAAGTCTGTGTTCTGTGGTCCATGGGTTAAAATTAATATTGCGTTGGGCAGAAGAACTCCTATTGATTGAATAAATGGTATTTTTTCATGCCTTGAATACAAACCCTTTTTTATGGTTATTACTATATTTGTCTAACTCATATCAGGAGCGACTCCTGTCACTATCATAATAATAATAATGATTTTTGTTTATTATTTATCATGCGAGTAAAAATAAGCTTTGGCAATCAAATAAACAATTACAGTGGCGCAGCCATCATTTCAGAAGTGAGAAGCTTCAGAAGTTTTTATCTGACCTTTGTCTAATTGACAGATTTGATTTTTTAAATCTCATCTCTTGCTTTTAACTCGGTAAGAAATCGAATACACTGATGAACAATAACCATATAGTGAGGAAAATAAGTATTTGAACACCCTGCTATTTTTGCAAGTTCTCCCACTTAGAAATCATGGAGGGGTCTGAAATTGTCATCGGAGGTGCATGTCCACTGTGAGAGACATAATCTAAAAAAAAATATCCAGAATTTTTTTTAACTATTTATTCGTATGATACAGCTGCAAATAAGTATTTGAACAACCTAGTACAGTCTGCCTGTCTATCAGCTAGAATTCTGACCCCCCCCCCCCACCCCCATGTTTTCTACGCCCATTAGCAATTATATAGCTTAATAATGTGATATGTGTATATGATATGTGATATGTATTAATAATGTATATGATTGGAATCAAATAAAACATCTTGTGTGAAATGCGTTTCCTAAAAGCAACAGAAAATTTACCATCACCAAATTTAACTACTTTCATCTTCAATCCCATGAAGTGACACGTGAAAAATGAGGGACATTCATAACCAGCATAAATCAGAGATGGTTGCCTACCCCTGAATTAGGTGGTTAACTCCTGCTTTTAATCACAGCTGTGACTCCCAAAACCGTGCATGTGACCTCAGTGCACCTTTTGCCGGATTGATGTTGATTCAGAACGACTGCATGTATTTTTAGAGCAAGGGTTCGTATGACTGCTTTGTCATCTCACTTACCTCGTCCTTTTCCAGCAGAATCAGACGCACGACAGCAATGTTGATGGCATTACCAATGCTGGCATCCCGAAACAACCCTGCCACCTACAAAACAAAGCATTCTCCCATATGAAAATGCAAATCATTTAACTGAGTATCTATTTATACTAAATGCAAATCGCCCGTCTTGTTTTACACTAACTCCGCCCACTGACGTCTGATTGGGCCAGACAAAAGGTGTGGTGTGTGTGACAGAAAGTTTTAATGCAAATCGACAACAAGTTTGTTTCTGCCTTTTGCTGAACTCGCTCTACTTCCTTTTCCCATCACATACCAGATCAGAAAGGCATTTATTTTCAATAAAAAATTACAAAATATTTAAAAAGTGGAATTTGGTTGAAAGTGAAAACGGTTTAATATTAAAGTGTTCATATGTTAGCCAAGGCGTAGGGAGGGCTTTATTGTCCCAATAAGGCAGCATCCATTTAATAATTTTAATAAATCTATACTTTCATAGCCGTTGCCATGATTTAAATATATAAAATGCATAACATACATTGCAATGCAACCCTTCTACTACAGTAATCTATCCATTCTGGTTGAAAACATCTAGAGAAAAGTTAAGAGAGAAAGCTAAAGCACTAGAGAAATGGATAATGTATGTGACAGACGTGTGCCTATGATCTTTCCACTGACCACAGGGAATGATACTGCGTAATGTTTTAAAGTTTTTAATGAATGGCAAGGGGAGGAATCAGAGTGAAATCCCAAAGCCGTGGTTTTCAGAAAATGTGAAGAGAGATCACATAATCCCAGACTTTTAAGGGTTCATCACAGATCTTTACAGGGGCTTAGATGAAAGATGGGAAGCTGAAGCCCCCAACATAGGGTCTAGGAATTTCTATGCTAAGAAGTAACCAAAATAAGTCACAGAAATAACTTCGTATTGACTGACAAACTGATACTAAACTAAGAAGCACAAACAGAGCTCTCGCATCAAAGCTCTCCTCAAGGTAAATTTGGTATGAAATGTGCGAGGCATTTTCTAAGCTTCTGTGGTGCTAGTTACGAAATGTTCCAGTGAATTAATGAGGCACTTTTGATGCTGTTCTGTCTTTTTGAGGTGAAGCAACTTCTCCAGACATTAATCTGATCATTGAGTCTGTGACGCACTCAAAGGCTGCTTAACTTTAGATTTGACAGGTATTGGGTGCTAACGTTACACTTACAGTGATCAAGTTTGCATGGAATATGTGGGCAGATATATTCAGGAAGGTTAGAGATATAAAAACAAGTTAATTTAGCTTTAAACTTGCATTTACTAGAGTGGAAAGCAGCGCGGGGCCGAGAGCAGTGGGAACGGAGCCATAGCGGCCTCGAGTCCAACGGAGGTCTCCAACGAGAGGTCAGGCCTGTTGTTAGCTTAATTGTTACATTTTTTTAAATGCTAATGAAATTAACCGTTTCAAGCACAAACTGTGCTGGTTATGTAGAGTGTTCAAAATCAGTAACTCGCGAGGATCAGGTAAGAAACCTCATAAGGTGCGATCACGAATGTTTGGTGAAATCTTATGGGCAAAAAATGTCTTGTCAATAGTGTATACTCCATTATCGATTATTCTTCACACTAAGAAGAAAAAAAAGGTACTTTAAAAGAACTGAATTTTGAAGAGATCCTTTGGGGAAACAAAAATTGACTCACTGCAACAACAAAAAAAAATACTATTTTGTGACCTTTCCGTGAAGAGAGTAAGGATGTATGAAATATATGTACAATGTACAAAATATACGTAATACGTTAAACAATGTAACGTATTAGGCATACGTTTATTAATTAATGTGTACATATTGTGAATTTAATAAACTTAGTTACCTAGCTTTCCTGGTAGCCTTAACATAAATTAACGTGTTTAAGAAAATGATTCATAAAAAAATAAATATGAGTTGACCCCATGTTTACTTTCGACACAGACGAAAATGAAAAGAATATCAGTCAAAGCTCAGCTTTAGGAGGGGACGAGACAGAGCAGGATAAAACAAGAGAACAAGAGAGATGTGGATCTATATGTGCATTTCAAGATGTTTAAAGAAGGCCAAAAAAAAGGATAAAAAATTGTTTGAAAATGAATAAGCAGTAAATTACTTGTCAGAACATGCTCTCTTATCTCCATCACTCTTTCTTTTTCTTTCTGTCTCATCTCTTCCCCTCCTAAAGCTGAGCTTTTTTAATTTACTCAATGCTACTAATTCAATTATATTCGTTTCCAATATGTACACATTCATTATTACTCTTATGCCTAATTACTCCTATGCCTAAACGGCTTTGTTAATGTTTCTTGTCCCCTCTTAATGACCGTTATTAATTATTACAATACATGAATCATGTTACTAACATTTCTGACTTAAAGCAGCTGTCAAGTATGAAATGTTTGGTGAAATGTTTAGTGAAATGTTTCACATGACCGTTATCTGAAGCGGCGAACTGTGAACATAAAGCCCACAAACTTTGATTTGATTGGTCATCTCAAATATTTTAACAGTGACAAGCGGTGACAGACCAATGAGGCTAAAATGAACGCACTCTCCTTGTCCTCTGCATCTGATGTGCGCTCCGCTCAGTGTCACTGCGGATTGAAGAACACACTGATTAACGGCGGGGGCAAAGCTGAAGAAGACTGTCGGCGGTTTCATTTGTTTTACTGTAGACTTGTCTGGGCAGAAAGGCTTTTATGTGTTGATTGTTTGTATTATTTTATTTATTTTTTTCCCATTGTTGCACTTTGAGATTCTTTGGAATGAATAGTGCGTTATAAATAAAATCTATTAATATTATTATTATTATTAAAGGTGTCATGAACTGGCTTTTTTTCTTTTTTATACTGTTGTCTGAGGTCAACTAATGGCGTTCGTGTGGTTTTTACATTCAAAAACATTAAACTAATAAGTAGTAGGCTATTTTCTACACTGGTTTTGAGGCTCTCTCATGAATGCTGGGTTTTGATGGGCGTGTCGCTGAAGACTTAAAAGTAAACGCCCACGACTAGGAATGAATAATATTTGCATATTTAATGAGCTTGAGCTCCGCTGTCATATCAAGCCTCTGTCAGTTCAGTTCACATGAGGAAGAGATCATTAAAGCAGCCACTGCAACTTGTCTTTATCAAACAAACACAATGATTAATTTCTCATCCACCCACGATTGTATTACATGGCCTACATCAGTCGATAAAAGCGCGAACCGAGCGCTCACACACACGTGCGTGCCCAGATCAAGAAAGAATTTCTGCCGACGGGTGTACGTTTTGGTCTTGTTTACAAACGATTCCGCAGTGAAAAGAAGCACAGACACAAATGGTCTTCCCCACGTGAGCTGGAACTTCATTAAAAATAAATGAGGTATCACACATTCCTAATATTATGATCCGAAGGAAGCTTATGCAGCGACTGTGTTCTTCCACAGTATCTTGCTATCTTCTTCAGCATGTTTATTGTTACTGGCTTGTGATCAACCGATTAGCTCCATGAGTCGGTGGGCGGGGCTACTGAATTAGACGAGTCGGTGGGCGGGGCTACTGAATTAGACGAGTTGGTGGGCGGGGCTACTGAATTAGATGAGTCGGTGGGCGGGGCTACTGAATTAGACGAGTCGGTGGGCGGGGCTACTGAATTAGATGAGTCGGTGGGCGGGGCTACTGAATTAGACGAGTCGGTGGGCGGGGCTCCTGAATTAGATGAGTCGGTGGGCGGGGCTACTGAATTAGACGAGTCGGTGGGTGGGGCTACTGAATTAGATGAGTCGGTGGGCGGGGCTACTGAATTAGATGAGTCGGTGGGCGGGGCTCCTGAATTAGATGAGTCGGTGGGCGGGGCTACTGAATTAGACGAGTCGGTGGGCGGGGCTACTGGATTAGACGTTCTGTAGATGTGTGTGTTTCGCTGCACGATGACGTAAGAGGGAAGCTCACGATCGTTTTCTGGGTCTAGTGTCTATTAGAGCTTTTCTTTGACTAACAAGGACGTTTTCAGCTCTGAAACTTACAGGATAATCTTATATTATCATGACCTTTTATATATCAAAAGCTCAAGGGAAAGTTGATCTTCCAAATTATCACCCCTTTAAAGGGGAGTAAAGCGATCACAAATTAGTGTCTGAATAACGAGTTAATCACAGTTTTTTAGGAGGGCTGGGCAGAAGCCCTAGTGAGGGCCATGCTGCTCAACAGTACATAAACACAACTGAAATACAGGAGTGATGAGTTTATGATGCCAAAACCAAACCCCAGCCAACTCATGTTGTAAGCAGCAGGACAGACCGACAGGAGAAGCTGCCTGACAGGAAACTGAGGATAATGGAAGGTTTCCCCTTTATAAAATGCTCCTCAATACCAACCAAGTGTCTGGAATGGAAAACATTTTTTTCCCCCTGAGGGGATTTTCCCTCCTCAAAAACAGAAGCCAGACAAAGCATACAGAGTATATTTTGGAAAATGTACCTAACAGACTGGATCTGTTACAAGGTCAGCTGACTTGTGCTGCAGCCTAAAGGCACATTGTTGCTATTTGAGGAGAGTCAGTGAGGTGAGAGCTAAAGGGAGGAAATGAGGATAGTCTGAAACAGCACATCAAAGTTTAAAAGAAAAAAAATGGAAAACTGTGGATTTGGAATTATTTTGTGGGTGTTCCCGGCAAAGTGGAAAGTAAGGAGGAACACGGCTGACAAATGATTCACTTTAGAAACAAGTCTCATCATAACTGGGATCTTATGGTTATAAGTTATAAGATTTCTCTGAAATCGCGTACTGCACCTTTAAGGGTTTTTAGACTAATAGTAATAGTGATGCTTGCCATGAATTATTCATAGATAGGACAGTTACTCACAATATTCATGACAGAGAGCACATAGCTCACAACTCCTTTGCTTCCATGGTACTCCACCATTTTAGGATCCGCCACTACCAGGGTCTCCACCCACTTCTCAGTGCTTATGGAGCGCTGTCTAATCCGCCTGCGCCGCTGCCGTCTCTCCCAGCGCTCTCTTTGCCTCTCCACATGCTCGCTCTCTCCGAAAGGATCTAAGGAGAGTCAAACAAATCACACTGGATGAAGTGAAGGATATCTTAAATAAAGGTGTAATTTGCGGGTGAGACGGGCAGGATGTGTCCCCACCACTTTTTGAAACATCTTGGTGCACAGATGAACCTAACTAGTACAAACAAAACATCTCTGGTTAACTAGAAGAGCATAATTTCATTTGTTTGTAAAATAAGAGGCGATCTGGATCTTAATAGGGCACTTAAAGGGTTAGTTCACCAAAAATGTAAATTGTGTGATTAATTCCTCCTGTGGTTGGACAGCCGTCAGACCTCCGCTCATCTTCACACACAGATGAAGATATTAGTGTTGAAATCCGATGGCTCAGAAAGGCCTTCATTGACACCAATGTCATTTCCTCTCTCAAGACCCATAAAGGCACTAAAGACGTCGTTACAAAGCCCATCTCACTACAGCGGCTCTACAATCATTTATGAAGAGGCCAGAATAGTTTTTGTGCACAAAAAACCCCCTAAAAAACAACTTGTATTAGGGATGCCACAATACTCAATATAATATTGAACCATTCGGTACGGCATTCACGGTTCAATACGCGCGGTGAACTGCGTTTTTTTTCCCGGTTTTGCATTTAATTAATTATTTCCATTTCTTTCCATTTGAAATATTTCTTTCAGTTTATTTCGTCTCTTTTCGAGTGTGCCTGTGAGTCTACACGCTGATATGAGCAAATATCCAATCATATGCACTAAAGTTAGGGGGTGTTAGCCGCGTTTTAAAGCCTTGCTGGTTAAACATTTCATCCGCGTGCTATGCACTGTTTTGCACTGAGCGCGCGCACTAAACGTCTGTCAAACACACGTGATTACTGGACAGTCTACACACGAGGTTAACATATAAACACAGTCGGTTATGTCTAAAGTGAAAGTAAAATCGCGTGCGTCTATGAGATGTGAGCAGGTCTTAAAGTGACAGCAGCACAGCCTATAAACACGCTGTCCTTAAAGGGACAGTTCACCTCTAAAATGATTTGAATTAAAAAATAAAAATAAACACCTTACATTAGCTTTTAATCAATGTTGTATATTGAAGGATATGTAGTTTTAATTTTAGCCTACATTTATTAATTCAAATTCATACTTAAAAGCTACTGTACATCTCTGAGCTGCCACTGTAAATCTTTATATATATTTATTTTATATTATACAATACACTGGGAATGTGTACAAGGGTTTTTTAAGTAAAGTTTTAAGTTTAAGTAAGGGAGTATTGCAATAAAAACATTTTCTCCATAACCCCTTTTCTGTTCCTGTCACCTAAGAATAGAATACAAAAAAAAACGTACCGAACTGAAAAAGCATGGTAATTAACCGTGGACTAACTGTATTGTTGCATCCCTAACCAGGGCCGTATGCAGGATTTTCTAAATACCGAGGTCCAAATATGAATTTTGGAGGGTTTGAAAAAAAAACATTTCCCTCCTTTACGTATGCATTTTAAGACATAAGAAAATCAAAGAATCAGCTAACTGTAGCTTTAAAACCATCTCTGTGTGCAGTATACATTATTTTGAGAAGACAACATATTTTTATAAATGAGAATCTGGTTAAATGTTGCAAAAAAATTAGACTCCAAATTAGAAAATCAGAAAATCTGTTTTGTTGTTAAATTGAGCCAAAGACGACATATGTGTGACTCCGTCTTTGAAAACCTAGCTAAGTTAATTTTTGTGATTTACATTATGTGAAGAACATTATTTGAACATATAACCTTGATATATTTAATGTTGAATGAGTAAGATCATGTCAAAGATAGAAATCAATGTGAAAATAACCAATGAGTGAAATCAAAATTTAATCCTCTAATCTCAATATTAGATGATGAGACTTTAGTCTGGATTTCACAGACAAGAATCACATTATGTGTAGCAATTAGGAATATATTGTAGGCTAATGCTTTTTCTACTCTGAGCACAGTGGGCTACCTGCTCTTTCTGTCTCATCGCCATCATCTCTTTTTTTTTTTCCCCAGTCTCCTTCTCTTGCCCTGTATCTTTTCTCTTTTCAAAGCTGAGCTTTGTTTGAAGCAGTCTTTTCGTTTTCGTCTGTATCGGTAAAAACAAAGTTGTAAATGTAAATTTACTGAAGGCTTCCAAGAAAACCAGGTAAAGAAAACGTTATTAGTTTGCATCCCTGATTATTAAGCGCTCTTGCGGTGTTGTGATATCAAACTTCAGTCGTTGTTCGAAGCGCCGGTTGGTAGTTGTGGCATTTGTCCCGCCTCTCCTCCACTGTGATTGGACATTGATGTTCACCCAAAGTTGAACTGTGGACGCTCAACGCGTAAAAATGGACAAAACCTGCCAGCTGTTGGTGCTATTGAAAAGTGCGGCGCATCCATTGGAAACAATTGAAAACATACGCCGGGCGAGGCGCGAACACCTGTTTGTTATTTTGCAACTTCTACT
The DNA here is from genome assembly GCF_024679245.1 of Pseudorasbora parva. Classification (NCBI taxonomy): domain Eukaryota; kingdom Metazoa; phylum Chordata; class Actinopteri; order Cypriniformes; family Gobionidae; genus Pseudorasbora; species Pseudorasbora parva. The sequence continues at coordinate 3,718,902 of NC_090172.1, read as the reverse complement.
ATGTACACCTCGGAGAATTACCGAGGTCCGGACCTCGGGGACCTCAATGGTGGGTACGGCCCTGTCCCTAAGTTGTATAGTGATAGTAGTGATTAAAAAAAGATTTGAAATGTTATGAATCAGTGAATCGATTGATGATTCGGATCGATAAAGTCATGTGATTTCAGCAGTTTATCATGCGATCCGAATCATGATTCAATTCACTGATTCATAACGTTTCAAATCTTTGTTTTTAAATCGGCCCGTCACTATATAAGTTGTAATTTCATTTTCTTTTTGCACAAAAACTATTCTCTGTTCTTCATAAAATGATTGTAGAGCTGCTGTAGTGAGATGGGCTTTGTAACGACGTCTTTAGTGCCTTTATGGGTCTTGAGAGAGGAAATGACATTGGTGTCAATGAAGGCCTTTCTGAGCCATCGGATTTCAACACTAATATCTTCATCTGTGTGTGAAGATGAACGGAGGTCTGACGGCTGTCCAACCACAGGAGGGAGAGGAATTAATGACAGAATTTTAATTTTTGGGTGTTCTATTTGTTCTGGTGAAATCACGAAACAAAATGCACAAAAACTTTCCCCACTCTTGATGTACAACCACTGATGATTTTCGGTTTAGATGCAGGAACTAAACATGAGCTCTATATCAATAAATTAACTATTGAATTGATTTCTTGACATCTTAATATACATTTTTCCTTTTTAATTAATATAACCCCCCCCCCCCCCCCCCCCACACACACACACACACACACGCCCCACCCACTTTTTAAAACTTTTCCTCATTGAATCCTGAAGTCTCACCTCTGACCCCACAGGTCGTGTTCGCTGTGTGCTCCCCAAACACCAGCTGGCGTTCTGATTGGACAGCATGACGCCTATATATGGCGTGAGCCTGTGGGGCCGACTCTTCTTTTGCCGCCTCCAGCGGACTGATGAAGAATTCCTCCTCTGAGAGCTTGAACAGCCCTGTCTAGAGAGAACAGAAGGTCAAAGCAACATGACACTAAATTAAACAGCTTAAGCACACATTCACCGTCTCCCTTCACTGCTGTTATATTTTGGCACTGCCTTATTATTACTCAGCTCTCAAATTAAACTAAATAAAATAAAATGAGCATTTAAGGTGCACTATGTAGGATTTTTGCAGTAAAATATTCAAAAACCACTAAGCCAGTGCTAAATATTTTGTTCAGTAAGTTTTTACAATATCCCAAATGTTTCCAACTATTTGTAAATTGTGAGAAAATTGCTATTTTAACCAAAGAACCAGGATGTCTGAGGGAGTCGCCTGTCAATTGCGTCACATCTGTGTTACCCCCGGTTTATTCTGCAGAAGCGCTTTACTCTTAGCAGTGTGAAAAAGAGTCACAGCAGCTGCTTAGCAAACACACAGAGTAACGTCAGAACATCATTTTAAACACACTCAGATGTGTCTAATTTGATAAACAGAGCTGCGTTACCTCACACTCATGATCCGAAAAGTGGAAATGAGGCCGGCGACTGTGGCATAATAAAAGTCCCGCTGCTCGCGAGGCGTGTGTTTGTGTAACAATCGCTCCTCGCTCAGCTCCTCAACACTCGGCCCTGCTCTGCTTCACACTACAGTAACGTTAATAATCACATCCATCAACATGATGTCTGCCCGGGTCCTACCCCAATTCTTTACCATCAGGTGAAGACCACATGTCCCAAGATTCTGCGCTCGAACTTGGCGTCATCAAACTACGCTTTTTAAAAAAAAAATAGGGGCGCCCTCTAGCGGACGGAAAAATGACATAGTGCAGCTTTAACTGAAAAACAAAACAAAAACTTATTTTATTTCAGTTAGTTGCTAGTGCAACATTTCTAATTTTCATTGTTTAACTTAAAGGGATAGTTCACCCAAAAAATAAAAATTCTGTCATCCTTTACTCACCCTCAAGTTGTTCCAAACCTGTATGAGTTTCTTTCTAAAATATTTGGAAGAATGTTTCTAAGAAAGCAGAGAGAACAACCATTCACTACCATAGTATTTTTCCCTGCTATGGTAGTGAATGGTTGTTCTCTCTGCTTACTGACCTCGACAACCCCCACCCATCTATCTATCTATCTATCTATCTATCTATCTATCTATCTATCTATCTATCTATCTATCTATCTATCTATCTATCTATCTATCTATCTATCTATCTATCTATCTATCTATCTATCTATCTATCTATCTATCTATCTATCTATACGTACAGCATATATGCTATATATACTAAACTACTTGATACTTTTTTCTTTCCAAAATGTCATTCTTTTAAAGGCTTTTTTAAATCTTTTATCATCATCAGGAAAGCTGTATCACCCTGAAACTTTTTAGTCAACACACACCTCTACCACAGTTTAATTAAATGATTTGCATATCATAAAAAATATGTATTCAAGATTAATTGCATTTATGTATTTTCTAATTAAAACATTCTAATAAGTAGTCAAGTCTTGTGTGTCATGTCACTAACCTTAAATTAGTTTGCTCTCTGTTTATATCAAAAATATAAATATTGCATGATCCCTGGTTTGTGGTTCTTGTTTTTGCTATTTTGGACTTTAATTTTGAAGTGTATTTTCGGTTCCTATCATTAGTCTATACAAAGAATGGTCAGGATAGGCTAGGTCCAAAAACTCATTAAACACAAAACCAAGGAACATGTAACAACAGAGTAAGATTTTTGTCTGAGTGGAAAGATGCGATTTACCCAACTAGGACATTTTTCTGGATCCCTTGTATCAACATCCTTTGTCCGGCCTGAAACAACATTCCTTCCAAACACTCACTGCTTTAACCTTAACTCGAACCTTTAACCTCGGGGTGTCCAATCCTGCTCCTGGAGGGCCACGGTCCTGCAGAGTCTAGCTCCAGCTAGCCTCAACACACTTGCCTGGTTATGCCTAGTAAGACCTTAAGCTGGTTCAGGTGTGTTTAATTGGGGTTGAAGCTAAACTTCTAACAGACAGCAATTTGTCTGTCCCCACCAGATTTGACTACGAGACGTAACAAAATCTATCAAAAATCACAGCCAATCAAAAGAGTGTGTGGTTGGTTGATTGTTTGTATTACTTAATATTCATTTTTTTGTTATTTTGTCCCTTTGTTGCACTTTGAGATTCTTCGGAATGAAAAGTGCATTATAAATAAAATCTATTATTATTATTATTATTGTTATTATTATGTTATCAGCTTATTTTAATTTATCATCTACCGACAATGTTGGCAGATCAGTATTATAGTTTATAGAATTAAATAAGACCTAATTAATTAATTTTATTTCTATATTTAGTTGAATAACTTGGATCATAATTTTAGTGTCCCCAAATCATTAATAACAATTTTTACAAGTCTACGTAGGGACATACTGTGAAACATCCAAATGCAAACATGCTTATTGACTCACCAGGCCATTGCAGGTGCTCACAGCTGCTTGACCCGTCGTCCGTGCACTGCTCCACACATCTCCCAGGAAGTAGCAGAGCGAGTGGCCATGACCGTGTAACGTAGACCCTTGCAGGCCACCGTATCTCCGCTCTGTGAGGAACCCAGGCGCTAGTAGTTGAGGGTTTAGGGTAAGGTTAAAGTGCAGGTCCTGCCCACCATACTGCAGATGGTAGAAAACCTGGGCCAGGCTTTCTTTGTTTTGTGCCGTCTCTCTCCTCTGAATTCGACTCACGCGGTGCGACACAAGATTGGACAAAAAATGTCCTGATGAGTCCACTCTGGTAGGATGAACAACTTCATAGTTTGGAAGTCCATCAAGAGAGCTATCTACAAAAACAACAGGGTAACGATTAAGATAAAAACTGTCACATACATGCAGTGTAATGGTTAAATAGTTAAACTTTGTGCTAAACCACAAATTGGATTAAAATATCATTTAATTGACGTGATCTGAGCCACATCTTGCAATTTGCGTAAGGTTGCATCTGCCATTGTTGAGGTTTTACTTAAATTAGATTGGTCTACTCTGCTCTGATTGGTCAGATGGCCCAGTCCGTTGTGATTGGTCTACTCTGCTCTGATTGGTCAGATGGCCCAGTCTGTTGTGATTGGTCTACTCTGCTCTGATTGGTCAGATGGCCCAGTCCGTTGTGATTGGTCTACTCTGCTCTGATTGGTCAGATGGCCCAGTCTGTTGTGATTGGTCTACTCTGCTCTGAATGGTCAGATGACCAAGTCGTTGTTGGAAACTGGAAATACAAATGATAAGAACGCTGATATACTTCACTTTCTACGTTCCTTTCTGCCTCGTGCAGACGTGCACAGATGCGCGCGCGAGCCTTTCAAAGTACAGTCCCTGACAAAAGTCTTGTCGCTTATCTATTTTCTAGAAATACCTGATATTAACCTGACTTTTAATTAATTAATTGGTGTTAGAAATAGCTCATATGAAAAGCTAAAACCCTCCCAAATGATGTTTAATGCACTGAAATAAATAATGTTCACAGAAAAAATATTTATCATTTAATCAAGACAGAAAGGTCAAATTTTGGCAAGACAAAAGTTTTGTCGCCTATACAGAAATTGAACAAATTTACTGCAAATACAAAAATATGTCAGCAAATTAAGTTGTGGTGCTGTGAGATCCAAATTTAATATCTTGTATGACTTTCATGAGCTTGAAGGACTGCATCCATGCGGTTTGGCAAGGATTCATACAATTTATTGATGAAGTCATCGGGAATAGCTAAGAAAGCAGTCTTGCATGCCTCCCAGAGTTCATCAATATTCTTTGGTTTCGTCTTCCATGCGTCCTCTTTCATCCTACCCCCCATATGCTCAATGATGTTCATGTCTGGTGACTGGGCTGGCCAATCCTGGAGCATCTTGATCTTCTTTGCCTTGAGGAACTTTGATATGGAGATGGAAGTATGCGATGGAGCACCGTCCTGCTGCAGAATTTGGCCTCTTTTATGGTTGGGAATATAAGAGGTAGCTAAGATTTCTTGGTATTTTAGACTATTGATGTTGCCTTCCACCCTGCAGATCTCTCGCACACCCCCATACTGGATGTAACCCCAGACCATGATTTTTCCGCCACCAAACTTCACTGTTTTCTGGGTGAATCTCGGATCCATTCTGGCTCCAGTAGGTCTCCTGCAATATTTGCGGCGACTGTGGTGTAATTCAACAGAAGATTCATCTGAAAAATCCACCTTCTGCCACTTTTCCAGCGTCCATCCTTTTAGCAAGCTGTGGGCCTTGGCAAATGCCACACGGTTTTTCAATTGTCTTTTGTTTAGTGCTGGCTTCTGGGCACTGATTCGACCATGGAGGCCATTTCGAGACAGAATCCGACAAACTGTTCTGGTTGACACAGGGACTTCAGGTGACCAGGTCTTGTGGAGCTCTGCTGCAGTGGAAAATGGGCTGGCCTTGGATTTTCAAGCCAACAAACGGCCCTCTTGAGCAGTTGTCTTGCGGGGTCTACCTGACCTGGGCTTGTCAAAAACGTCTCCAGTCTCTTCAAATCTTTTTTTTATTCTCTGTACTTGACGCTGAGACATGTTGAAGGTGTCTGCCACATCAGCAGTGGATCTGGTCTTCAGCCTCTTGATAATCAAAACTTTAGTCTCTGGGTGAATCTTAGGCATGTTTGCAGAGGTCTAGTTGCAGTTGATGTGAAGGTCTAGCATACTGGGGTTCTTTTTATACACACTTGAGACCTAATCGATCCATTATTAGTCACAGGGGAAGCTCATATGACAAGGCGACAACACTTATGTCTTTGCAAAAATTGACTCAATGGGCTTTACCAAGCTGTGAATATTAGAATACTTTTTGAAAGTTTAGTTTTTCACTGAAACATTATCACAAAAGCTGGTGGGATTAAAATGAGCCATTTCTTGTAAAAAAAATCTTGATTAGAAATATATTTCAGCGGCACTTTAGGTCAATTTGTACACAAGCGACAAGACTTTTGTCAGGGACTGTACTCATTTGGCAGTGAGCACGTAAAGACGAATAGGCGTCTAGTCGACTTTTTTTCTGAGTGCTCAATTCGCTGTTGCATGCGCATCATCCGCGCGGTGACAAAAGAGAAACTGCAAAGTTTGAAAATAATCTATTTTGTCTCTTGAATAAACACCTCTTGTTAAAAGTATTGGGGTCCAGCCTGGCCACCACTTGATATGAATGAATGAATGAATGAATGAATGAATGAATGAATGAATGAATGAATGAATGAATGAATGAATGAAACTTGTTTCATGTGTGTGAGATAGATCACGCACACACACGCTCATGCGCACACACACGTACGTCTGGTTGGTTCACTATATTTGTGGGGACTCTCCATAGGCGTAATGGTTTTTATACTGTACAAACCGTATTTTCTACCCCCTTACACTGCCACTGCCCCTGCCCCTAAACCTACCCACACACACACACACACACACACTGCCCCTAAACCTACCCATCACAGGAAACATTCTGCATTTTTACTTTCTCAAAAAAACTTATCCTGTATGATTTATAATCCTTTTGAAAAGTGGGGACCGCTGGCTCTGGTTCCCACAATGTTGGTAATCTCAGGTTTTACTATCCTTATGGGGGCATTTGGTACCCACAATGTAATATAAACAAGGGCACACACACTTAGGCTACATGTTTTGTTTTTTGCCATGTTGGTGCTGTTTGGAGCAGGTCTTAATTATTTTGCAACTTTCTGACTTTTTTTTATACAAGTTGAGTTGTAAATTGACTTACAGTTTGTCCTGCAAAAGTACCCAAGTCTAAATTGAGCATAAATGCAAACACACACTCTCGACACCTGATTTTGTTAATTTTATGGATCATATGTTTTTGTTGCCGACTTGATTTAGGACAGTTTTTAAATAACAAAAAAAAAAAAAATGCATGTCTATATGCTTGACTTTTATTGATCACTGAAATAGAATTATTGGAATAACGTTGGTTCAATATAAAATTAAATAAATAAAAAGTAGGCTAGATGTAGTAAACTACTTTTGTTAAGTTGCTGTAGCTTAGCTTGCTACATTTCCCAGGGGGGTATCTTCAGTGTAGTGAAGCGTAATTTAATGTAGAGCAACTGGTAGCTTAGCTCACTACATTTTCCAAGTAGCTTGCCCAACACTGGTATTCACATTCATTTCTCTCAAATGTAATAGAACTGAAGGATTAATATCTGTCAGGCAAAACATGAGCTCATTATTCCAGCCATTACTGCAGTTTGGAGGCTTCCGTAAATATTTAGTTTATACATACGGTTATGCTTCAACTAAGTTCAATGAGTACAAAACTCAAATATTTAGTATAGTGCATAAACTAAGTGCTCATTTACGTTATAACTAACAGCTGGTGTAACCAGCCCTAGAATATCACAGAGATGGGTTCTGTAAGTAAAAAAGTTACCACCAAGATCATGCTATCAACCTAGAAATCTAGCTAACAACCCCTTTGAACATCTTAGAAATCAGATAAAAAATGCCCTGGAAATCACTTAGAACTGCTTGAAGTTTTGCATGGATCAGCAGGCACCATTTACTCTTTTATTCATAAAATGTAAAAGTATACTGTATATAGATTGCATTTTACAAACAACTTAATAGTAAAGTGTTATGCTATTCACAATTTGTCATTGTCTAATAATGAAACAAATCCATGAATTATCATAATAACAGAAAGCAGATGTCTGTCATTCCGTTCAAACAACAGACCAGAAATAATGCTTATAGAAAGATTTATAGCATTTCTGCAACTTCTACTCATTACTGCATTCTCCATATTTCTACATTTCTCTAGAAAGACATTTACACAGTCTTTGTTATATGACTTGGCTTTGTTGCTTTGACCTACATGATTGTGGAAGCAGAGGGAAATAGCATTACCCCTTAAGTGTCCTGCACGAAATGGGAGTTGCTTCATCAGGGCAAACATAACTCAAAACCACACAAACGCCTCTGAGAGAACAGTGGTATGACACTGATATTTAGAAACAATTCACATTACAGTATCCTTTTACCTTACACTTTAATATAACTATTCACACAAGCACTAAATCACAATTATTTTTTATTACAGACAGCTCCAAATATTTATTATTTATTTCAGGGCTCCAGACATTTGAGAGCACTTGATTTGGTGGCGCTGGAGGAAAATTTATCATAAAGTTAATTTAATCATAAAATTACAGTTTGTTTATTGGAAATTTAACATTGAAGCGCTGAGCTTGAACTGATATACAGATAAAATTAACTTTTATAAACAACAATAATGTGCAAAAACCTAATTTTTATAGGGAAAAATTTCCTATTAAAATTTTAGGGAATAATTTTATTCTCTAGCGGTTAAAAAAAACTGCATGCATTTTGAGGAAGTGGATCATTTTGAGTGGAGCATTTTGTATGCACTTGATCGGCTCAGTGTGACTGTGCAGATGAATATTATAATCCTATTGCTCATAAAACATTCACTACTAGGCTTCGGAGATTAAATTTCTAGCACAGCGCTACAACAACCATAATAAAAATTACCCTTCACAATAATTAACGCTTTACAATGAACTCTGTTACAGACCTACATATGGCAATTTAAAGCTTTGCTTTTACGAAATTTCAAATCCCTCAGTCCTCGCCATCTCCGAAGAGCCAAGCCGATGTTGATTCTTGTTTTATCACAAGCTCTGTCGCATTCTCTTTTCCCCAGCAGACTCCTCTGTTCGGCGTTTGTTTAAAACGGCCGATTCTCCGGAGGTTGGACATTTAGCGGCTCCATGTCAAACTTTCTCGTCCATTGTGACAAATATGGCCAGCGACACATTGCAAGCGTGGCGTGAGCATCTCGGCTGCGTGGCGTGTCCGTTTTTATTTCGGCTCCCATGTTAACAGGTTGGAGCTTGCACACTGTCAGTATGACGTGCAGGTCGAGCCGCGTCGAAAACGCATGCATGCTAGAGAATAGAACCAATGCCTATTTTTCACGCGACACACACGCGTGTTGGAAGCGTTTACAGGCAAAATAGAATAGGAAAATATGTTTATGTCATTTTGACACGAATACATATTAATAAACGTTTCCGGTATGCAAAGACTGACCGTAGAGATCCACTTTCGCGACACGACTGAAGTGTGGTGTTGTGTTGTTTCCCCTCATGTGTACTTTGATGGCAAGCAGCAACTTCCCGCGATCTCTCTTGAAGCCAATACGGAAGTATTGTAAACTGCAATTCCTCAACTGGCCACTAGAGGCAGGCTCCAGAAGGGAGCAGAATCTCATTGAGCCCCATGTTAAAATGCCCAACATTACAGCAGAAAAAAAACATGTTTACAGTCTGGTACAAATTGTGGTTTTTGCCTATACGGCTAATTTTGCCCTTCATGACAACTGTGAGGGGGGTGAATTTTTTTATAACTCATACGTTTACGTTATGTAAAGCCTTAAAGTTCTGCATAATTAAGGGCGTGGTTACAGGTGGATAGCCATTTATTCACCGTCTCTAGTCATTGCGTCATCTAAGCTCCGCCCACATCCCGCCTTTTTGCCCATTTTCTGTTATCCGGGAGTGACACGCGATGACTCGCTCACAAGATGGCAACGCCCAGCTCGCCCCTACTTTAAGCTTCAGAACGGCTTATCGGAATCCTATGGGTGACGTTACGGACACTACGTCTATATTTTTATACAGTCTATGGTTGATGGGCGTTCCTCAAGTTTACTGCTATGGCCGTGCTTTTGAGCCAGCGGGGAATGAAAATCAAAGGACCCGCGAGAGACTTCCCCCAGTCTCCATGTGCTCTACTTCTATTTGATAGTCACATCACGTTCAACGGATTCATTTGCATAAAGATGGGAATCGGTCAGCTTTTTTGATGCGCAGCATTTTTTCAAACTTTGCCGGCGCGTTACTTGACGTCACCCATAGGAATAAAGAGTGTGGCGCGACAGAAGTGCTGCACGGACAAGCGAATCTGCACCTATAGAAAACGCCAAGCTTGCAGTGTGGCTGGTCTAATTTAAGCCCCTCCCACATCAGACACGCATCAAAGTAGGCGGGGCAACGAGTATGACGACATGCACGAGCTAGTGCAATTTCCCTCGAAAACCATCCCTACATGTCTAAAATATAAACCATAGTGAATCAGGGTAAGACAAAAACACATTTTGGAAGAGCTAACTGATGCTGAATGGAATGTATTTAAATTCTGTCAATTGTACACAAAAATGTACATAGTGTTTCTTTAATAAACAGCCTATATGTTGTTGTTTTTTTAATAATAAAGCAAACTTTTTATGAAATATTTCAAATGGCAAAGTGTCCAAAATACTTTTTGTGGGCACTGTAGCCTATTCAAACCCTATCAACTGACAATGAGATAAAAAAAATGCTGAAAATCACGGCGTGGGACTGTAATGAGACACAAGCTCAACCCACTCACCTGTGTCTTGATTATATCCGCTGGTTGTTGTGGACAGAAGTCCAGCTGTTATCGCAAAGAGAGAAAAACTTGCTGGTCCCAAAACTTTAAAACCGCAGTCTAGCGGAACCATCATGTCAAACTGCACAGAGAAGAAGGCAGATCACTCCTGGTACATCTACAGTCCATTTATATGGAGATAGCTTGAACAGTAACTTTTGCCTCAGCCTAATGCATCGGTGGTTTGGACCCATGACACAAAAGAACGGCACAGTATTTATTATGCCAGAGCTCTGCAATGCTCATCATCAGTCCGAAGCAAATAATGCAGCATGATAAAGTATGTGAATCCGATGCATGGGCGATTCTGGACTCCGTTAATTCATCTGGGACGTCTGCAGTTGCTGATGCCGAGAGAGCAGCGAACTGACTGAGTTTCAGTAAAACTTTCTCATAGTTCCGCCCTCTTGTAGGAGGAGGGCTCCTTTGTGTTCAGTGTGTCAAACTGAACCCGTTCTAGTCTTTTGTTTGGACTCTCATCTGCTCAAACAACATTTTACCATTTTTCACTGAATAAAGTAAAGGAACAGGACGCGTTACGTCAGTTTTATTGATTTGTTTATGAACGCGTCGGTTGGCCGTTGCGTCGCTGCCTGGTCACAATCGTTGAGTTTTTATCATTTGTCATCATTTCAAGTCCTTCTATAATGCAATCCATCAATGAAATAAAGTCCTATAATTGAAGATTATTATTGTTGTTGTTTTAGCATATTTGGTTTATCCATTTGGACATGGAAAATAAATAACTTATTTTATGTTCCACAGAAGAAGTCTCAATCCAAGGATTTTTTTGCGAAATAAAGTTTTAGCGCATCAAAATGTTTAGCGATACAGCGGATGGAAATGGCAATTATCTATAATTTTTTGCACATTTCGACACAATATTTTTCGGTTTAACTTTATTGTAAAATAAAAGTTTACAATCTAATACAAGTTAATCGTAAAAATAATAGCTGCATGTACACGTTTGAATATTGCTTGATAAAGTATTGACCTAAATAGTCTTTATAACGAAGTACAAAAAAACATGAAACTTAATAAAAATATAAAGCCTATAAATGAATAATAGTTAAGAATAAAAAGTTTTGTTTCAAAATGGATGAGGGGGGGAAAAAAAGTAGCGCATTGGAAATGGAAGCTCCTCAAAAATTTCACTCGACGGCCATCTTAGAAACGCCTCTCGGGAAAGAAGGCGGAATGGGGAAATATCAAATTCGAATGGGGACACATTTGAATGGGGAAACATCAAATTCTCCAAAACTGTTTGCCAAACTTACGATTTAATTTCATATTGATAATCACCAATGAAATATCAACAATTATGACATTTTCAGCCTGGAAAAAAAACGAATGTCCATGCAATCCAGAACACTGCCTGTTTCTATAGCAACCGGAGATTCTAATGGCAGCTGCAGTGATGCTTGATTTTACTAATCAACAATTGGCTCTTTCCTTTAGAAGGCGGGGCTTATTCGCCATATTGAACTTTCTCCCATTCATAAGTAACCAGAGTGCACGTCTCCTGACACTATTAAAGTCATACTAATTTTGTACTTTCATTTAAAGTACATACAAACTAAAAGTGTTATTTTATAATAATGGTACTGTAAATGTTTTTGCTGTAGACATATATATATATATATATGTCTACAGCAAAAACATTTACAGTATATATATATATGTATGTATGTATGTTTGATCAAACACTCACCATATAATTATAAAATGAAGTAAAACCGGTTTAATAAACTTCTTTTAAGTGACATTAATCAATAAAGCAAAACAAACATTTAAAAAAAAAAGTATTCAGCAGTCATTTTTACAATAATTTTTTTGAAATGTCGATTTAATTTGTCATCAAAGGCTTGTGTTGTAAGTCAAAACTCATTCCTTCACTGATTCATACTATAGTAACTATGGCTACTGCTGATTGGCCAACGCAGTTGCCAAGAGGAAGCTCCTTTGACCAATGAGAAACCTCTCGCCACGCCCCATAGCACTTGCCATGCCCATTAGGGTTGTGCAATATATCGAAATTATCGAAATTTTAATAGGCTACTTCAACATTGTGAAAAGGGTATGTTTTAGGTCGATGCATATAGCAGAGAATGGACTGGGCATACGACTGTTACTGATGGGACTTTCTTGACGTTAAAAAGAGTTATTAAACCCAATAATTTGCACACACAAAAAAACATTAACTTGCAGTCTTGCGCTATCTGACATACACAGAAACTTGAACGATTTGTGGCATAAATGTTTGCTAAAACACGGCTGGTCACTTTTAGAAGTTGTAGCGATGCTTATCCCAGAAAGAATGTGAAACACAAAAATATAAATCATTATTTTAATATAATTTAAATAGATTCTACACACTAATAGCAATATCGTATCGCTTATCGCATTATTCAACAAGATATTGCATATCGCATTTTTCTTCAATATCGCACAGCCCTAATGCCCATTACTCCCCCAAGGGGGTAATCTAGGCGTGGGTCTCAATCAGCTCCCTAGTTCAGTAGTCAGGGCACTGATTAGGACATGAATCAATGGACTGGCACCCTGATCAGTGCCCTGACTACTGAACTAGGGAGCTGATTGAGATGCACCCTAGCACTCGGAAAGCGTTCCACCCATAGGGGCGGCCATTGCTAACCAAGCCATCACTTGCTGTTAGCATCCCATTGACTCCCATTCATTTTTGCGTCACTTTGACAATGAATAACTTTACATCTGAGACGTTTAAAGACTCAGTTTGTCCATTGTTTATTTATAAAGAAACACGACAATGCATAAAAGGCTCCATTACCTTGTATCTTACACTATCGCCCCGTAGAAGCTGCTTTTGTAAAAATAGGCTAACGATTGCGTCATAACCAACGCGACTCTGTCGCACAGTAGAGAAATTACAGTATAGACAGGAGGAGACGCTCAGAAGCAATCTTTTACTGTCTATGAGGCAGTCTGGGGGGCGTGGAGACATAAAGTCAGATAAAGACAAGGGAGAAGAATGGGGAGAAGCCCATAGTGAGCGAAAAGCAACGGGACAAAACATTTAAACAACGTGATTCAGATTTCACTTTCCACACCTACTAGAAGACCTACAGCTGTCCGACAGGTTGCTCACGTCACATCTACGTCCTCAAGCTCAGTCTGAGCCTGCGCAGTTCGCTCAGCCATCAGAAAGTGAGTGCTTCTAATTGACTTCACAATTCACCGTTGAAGTCTATGGGATCGCTGTGTCCATTTGATTACTCCAAGCTGCAGCTACCCGTCTCATTTAGAAAGTAAACTGAGCTGCTGGTGTATGAGTGTCTATCAAGTGCCCCCTCTAGTGGACACAACAGCAAGCAAACATATTTCATGCCACTTTATGAAGTCCTTCCCATCTACAGTTTTGTAGATTGCAGAAGGTTCAGGTGATATGATAAGATAAGATAAGACTGTATTGACTCTAGGAGTAATGTGAGCTATCAGGAACTGGAAAGCAAACAAAATACACAAACATAACAGAAAATTTGAATTAAACCATTTGACTGCATTATGATGCATACCACATACTTTTTAGTGCCACCTTGTTATTTAGCCATTCTCCCTCAAATTTCAGCAGACGCATTAACACATCTGAAAAATACGTTTAATTATGCTACCAAATCATGTTAGCAACATGTTAAATAATGCCAGCAAAACATGCTAGCAATGTGATCTTGTTATCAATGTGTTAAATCATGCCAGCAACCTGGGGAATCATGTTAACAAGACGTTGCATAATGTTAAAACCATGCTGAAACGTAGCATGTTAAATCATGTTATCAACATGCTAATCATGCTTGCAACATGTTAGCAATGTGTTAAATCATGTTAACACGTTGAATCATAGTGGAACATTAGCAATGTGTTAAAGCAGCACTAGGTAACTTTTCAACCTTCATAATATATTTTTTAAGACTCTTGTGATGATAAATCGACTTACAATAGGTTGAATGACACGTCTGCCATAGCCTGATGGGGTCTGTATCGTTTTTAATCGTACTTTTAAACTTCGGGTTTCGGGTAGTAACCCCGAGAAAAAGAAAAGAACTACAAAATTCGACTGCTTTACGGCATATACGTCACTTCCACCAACACACACACTTCCTTACATTCGGACGTGCGAGCCCAACTTTGTTCGTCGGATAATATAGTCATGTCCGAAGCAGCAGAGACAAATAAGAAAGAAAAGGTTTTGTTGGAGGAAAGCAATAAGAGGAAACGAAAAAGTGATGGGATTAAAGGCAGGACGAGGATCAACATGTGACCAGCGTTTGCTCGTCGGCGTGAGCTGAAGGAGGCGTGCCCGACCGATGCTGTCCTGCTTGTTACGGTGAGCCACTCAAACATTGAACTGAAGTATCATATAGATTCTGTAAAACGGTAACCAATAGACTACTATAATGACGCTGGCTTGTAAACGTGAGCATCGTGATTATTTGGCGTTTGAAAAAAATAAAACCCATGAAATTATATTCATATGACATGCTGAAACATATGCCACTGACTGTAACGTTACCTGGGATGAAGACATTTCACACGCGCCGCCAGAAGAACTCTGAACTCCTCTTGCAGTGTTCAGGGGAACTGTTAGTGCTGCACCGACCCGCGGGACGCTTTTATGATGTTATTTGGCCCGCACCTCACCACTGTATATATTTTTACAACACGCCGCGCACCCGCGACCATTAAATAGACATACGGGGTCCGCGGGTTATGAGACGACCCGCGCATCACTAGTTCAGGGCTATCAGGGTTGTCATGTCAACAAATGCACGCGCGATGGCATCCCCTGTTGTAGGATGACAGAGCTTACGACAGTAGTTGAGGACATTATTTTTTCCAAACTGTAGGAGGACCCCGAGAGCAAAAGTAGCCAAGTGGGGCTTTAAATCATTTTAGCAAAATGCTATCTTTCTGTTCAATCATGCTAGCAATGTGTTAAATCTTGTTAACTTGTTAAAACATGTTAACGACATGCTATCGGAAATTTCCCACTTCCCACCTCTGAAGTCGTGATTACAAGCTCATCGAATTCAGATTTTGACTTCAGAGAGCGTTCATGTCCAATTTTTTAACTATGTAACTAGTATTTACTATAAATCTGATAGCACATGCATGCAGCATTAATCATGCTAGCAAAATGCTAACTGTTTTCTGATAGACTGTATATTGTTTTAAAAACAGCATATGCTGGTTGGGTATGTTATAAAGCATGGTAGCTGGTCATAAACTGGTTTAAGATGGTCATAATCTGGTTTGAGCAGGTCCTTAACAGGTCATGATCTGGTTTAAACTGGTTCTTAGCTGGAGCTGGCTTAAGCTGGTCGTGATCTGGGTTAAACTGGTCCTTATAGCTGGTTTAAGCTGGTCATGATCTGGTTTAAACTGGTCCTTAGCTGGTCATCATCTGGTTTTATGCTGGTCATGAGCTGGTTTAAGTTGGTCATGATCTGGTTTAAACTGGTCCTTAGCTGGTCATGATCTGGTTTAAACTGGTCCTTAGCTGGTCATGAGCTGGTTTAAACTGGTCCTTAGTTGGTCATGAACTGGTTTAAACTGGTCCATAGCTGGTTTAAACTGGTCCTTAGTTGGTCATGAACTGGTTTAAACTGGTCCTTAGCTGGTCATGAGCTGGTTTAAACTAGTCCTTAGCTGGTCATGAGCTGGTTTAAACTAGTCCTTAGCTGGTCATGAGCTGGTTTAAACTAGTCCTTATCTGGTCATGAGCTGGTTTAAACTAGTCCTTAGCTGGTCATGAGCTGGTTTAAACTAGTCCTTAGCTGGTCATGAGCTGGTTTAAATTAGTCCTTAGCTGGTCATGAGCTGGTTTAAACTAGTCCTTAGCTGGTCATAAGCTGGTTTAAACTAGTCCTTAGCTGGTCATGAGCTGGTTTAAACTGGTCCTTAGTTGGTCATGAGCTGGTTTAAACTAGTCCTTAGCTGGTCATGAGCTGGTTTAAACTGGTCCTTAGTTGGTCATGAGCTGGTTTAAACTAGTCCTTAGCTGGTCATGAGCTGGTTTAAACTAGTCCTTAGCTGGTCATGAGCTGGTTTAAACTAGTCCTTAGCTGGTCATGAGCTGGTTTAAACTGGTCCTTAGCTGGTCATGAGCTGGTTTAAACTAGTCTTTAGCTGGTGATGAGCTGGTTTAAACAGGTCCTTAGCTGGTCATGAGCTGGTTTAAACTGGTCCTTAGCTGGTCATGAGCTGGTTTACACTAGTCCTTAGCTGGTCATGAGCTGGTTTAAACTAGTCCTTAGCTGGTCATGAACGAGTTTAAACTGGTCCTTATCTGATCATGATCTGGTTTAAGCTGGTCATGATGTGGTTTAAACTGGTCCTTATCTGATCATGATCTGGTTTAAGCTGGTCATGATGTGGTTTAAACTGGTCCTTAGCTGCATGGTCATGAGCTGGTTTAAATTGGTCATGATCGGGTTTAAACTGGTCCTTAGCTGGTCATGAGCTGGTTTAAGTTGGTCATGATCTGGTTTAAACTGATCCTTAGCTGGTGATGAGCTGGTGTAAGTTGGTCCTTAGCTGGTTTAAGATGGTCCTTAGCTGGTCATGAGCTGGAGCTAGTTTCTTAGGATCAGTTTAGGACCAGAACTTGACCAGCTTAAACCAGCTCATGACCAGTTTAAACCAGCTCATGACCAGCTACCATGCTTCAAACCATAACTAACACCATATTATGTTTTTTTCAAATGCATTCAAAACATTTAAACTGTAAACGACTTAACTTCAAACTGAAAATGTTCTTGTCAGGCTTTCTCAAGCCAACTTCAAAGGTTGTCCTTATGATTTTTTTTTATTATCTACTTTTATTATTATTATCAGTCTTTTTGTTTATCTCCACTTAGACATGGAAAACAATAACTTTTATTTTATGTTCTATAGAAGAAATAAAGTCATATAATCATAGATGAAGTTGATAATGATAGAATTCAAATTTTGGGGTGAATTATCCCTCTAACACCTATTAAATTATTGTTTATTGTTGAGTTATAAAAAACTAATGAACGTGTATGTATTATGCAAGCCCTCAAAATGCAAGCTGACTTAGAAAGTGCCCCCTCTTGTGGACTCAACAGCAGGCAAACATATGCCACTTTATGAAGTAATTCCAGTATTGTAAATTGCAGAAGGTTAAGATGATATATGATAAGACGTTGTTGACTCTAGGAGTAGTGTGAGCTGTCATCAGGAACTGGAAGGCAAACATTAACATAACAAAATACATGAACATTAAATAATTTTACACTGAATTATGATGCATACCACATACTTTATTTCAGTGTCATCTCGTGTTATTTACTCATCCTCCCTTCAATATATTTCAGATGCGTTATCATGACGTGACGTCAAGCGCGCGGTCAGTGGCGCTATCCAGTGCGCGCTCTGTCAGGTACAAAACACACACTGCAGAGATATAAACGTTTCTGTTTTTGTGCGAAGCAACTTCAGTCTGAGTGATATGCGACTGTGCACCAGGCACCTGTTGGAGCATAATGGGAGAGCTTCTGAACCGCAGCGGATGGGGGACTTTAAACAGGAGTTTGACAGGTCTGCATAAGTTCAGCAGCCTGGAGGACATCGACGTGAGCGCCGACGGAAGCCTCGTCCTGAGGATCATCATCTCGGTGGTTTACTCCGCGGTGTGCGCCGTGGGTTTGATCGGAAATCTACTGGTGTTTTTCCTGATGAAGATAAGACAAGGACGCAAGAAGTCCATCATTAATTTCTTTGTCATCAACTTGGCTGTCACAGACTTTCAGTTCGTTCTGACCTTGCCTTTCTGGGCAGTAGATACGGCGTTGGATTTCAGCTGGCCGTTTGGAAACGCCATGTGCAAGATCATTTTATCAATCACTGTGATGAACATGTACGCGAGCGTCTTTTTTCTCACTGCGATGAGCATTACGCGCTACTGGTCGGTCGCGTCCGCCCTAAAGCTCTCTTCCCGAAAGAAGTGTTTGTCTGTGAAGTGGATCTGCGCTGTGCTGTGGATCCTGGCGACTGTAGCAACAGCCCCAACTTCTATATTCTCCACCGTGACAGTTGTGGCAGGTGAAAAACTCTGCCTCCTTAAGTTTCCGGATGGCCACGATTGGCTTGCCTTGTATCACCTTCAGAAACTTATCATCGCGTTTATCATGCCCATGTTCATCCTCTCAGTGTGTTATCTTTTACTCCTGAGGTTCGTCCGAAAGAGAGGCGTTAATAACCATCAAAGACGACGCTCTAAAGTCGCAAAGTCTGTAACGGTGGTGGTGCTCTCCTTCTTCATCTGCTGGATGCCCAATCATGCAATCACACTGTGGGGAGTGTTAGTGAAGCTCAACGCGGTGCACTGGGACAAATCATATTATATGGTGCATACTTACGTGTTCCCCGTGACTGTTTGTCTCGCACACACCAATAGTTGTTTAAACCCAGTGTTGTATTGTTTAATGCGGCGGGAGTTTAGAAAAATGTTACATAGTTTATTTTGGCGCGTCTCGTCACCTGTTGTTTCTAACGCTGGGAAGCTACACGGATGCAGTGGCGGGAATCGAACGCACGATGACGCACATGCTGGGATTCATTTGAACGTGATTGACGCACAACGTGGCCAACAGTCCGGACAGCAGAGCACATGCTGACAATATTCACACGGGACTGATTTCTGATGAACCATAAAGAACAATGAATGACTCACTTGAACAGTTTTAAATGTGTTTGCTGAATGTTTGAGTTAAACCTACCGGCTTAAAGGGTTAGTTCACCCAAAAATGAAATTGATGTCATTAACTCCTCACCCTAATGTCGTTCCCCACCCGTAAGACCTCCGTTCATCTTCACACACAGTTTAAGATAAGCATCGAAAACATACGTGACATTGGCGATCCGAATCATGAATCAATACACTGATTTATAACCGTTCGAATCTTTATTTGAGATTGAAAACAAACCCGGAAGAGAAGACAATGCTGAATAAAGTTGTAGTTTTTGTTATTTTTGGACCAATATGTATTTACTTTGATGATGTTTTTATACCCTTTCTGGACATGGACAGTATAGCATGCATACGCTCTCGGACTAAATATAAAATATCTTAAACTGTGTGTGAAGATGAACGGAGGCGGGTGTGGAACGACATTAGGGAGGAGTTAATGACATCAATTTCATTTTTGGGTGAACTAACCCTTTAAGCGCAAAGTATTTTTTTACGCGAGTGTGTGCACGGTTTAACGCACAGCCTTGCAAAGTATACTTCTTTCGACGCATGCACAGTTTTGAGCTATCTCTCGCCACGAGTTACAATTATAGACTTGAAAAAAAATATGGATGTAATGTCCGTAACGTCACTCGTAGGTTTCCGATGAGCATTTTTGAAGCCTAAAGTGGGCCGTCGCCATCTTAGCAGCATGTCACTCCCAGATAACTGAAAATGGGCAAAGCGGTGGGATGTGGGTGGAGCTAAGGTGCTGAAGCCACGCCCACCTAGCTCAACCATAGTGGCAATCCACCTGTCACTCAAGTGGCCACGCCCTTATTTATGCAGAACTTTAAGGATTAATATAATTTAAACAGATGATTTATAATAAAAAAAAATTCACCCCCCTTACAAGTTATCATGAAGGCCAAAATTAGCCGTATTGACCAAAATCACTTTTTGTGCCAGACTGTCAACATGTTTTTTTTCTGCTGTAAATTTGGGCAGTTTAATATGGCGGAGATATAGATTTGACTCTCTTTTGGAGCCTGTCTCTAGCGGGCAGTCGATGAACTGCAGTTTAAGTCACTTCTGTGTTGGATTCAAGAGAGACCGCAGTAGGTTGCCGTTGGGTTACAATCCATGTAAATACTGCATATTAAAATTAAATGCACATGTGCGAAAATCCGGCAGTGTGCGTACATACAGTAGGGCCTACGCACGTACTCTTCTGATGATGAAATTTGCATCACGAGCACTGACCCTCGCATATATACGTAAAAAGTGAAGTATACTTTCGCCTTTAACCCTTGTGCATCCTTCACTCTAAAAAATGCTGGGTTGTTTTAACCCAATGTTGGGTCAAATATGGACTAACCCAGCAATTGGCTTGTTTTAACCCAGTGATTGGGTTGTTTTAATCCTGTGGTTGGGTTAAATATTTGCTTAAGACAACCCAATCGATGGGTTAAAACAACCCAACTGCTGGGTTAGTCCATATTTGACCCAACATTGGGTTGTTTTCTACTCAGAATTTTTTTGTGTTCCAATTCACTACCCTTTCATTACCCTCTTGGCTGGAAACAGCCACTAAATTAAACTGCTGTAAAAATGTAACAGATAAATATTTCTTTCTATTTTTTTTTTGTTGCATAAATCTATTAATCACCCTCAGTCCTGATCAAAACTACTAAATGTAAATTAAAAAAAAAAAATCAGGATTTTAACTCTTTAATTGCTGATTTTATAAATGATGTCATTAATTTGGGGGGAAAAAACACACACAGAATGCAGCATCAGATTTTATTTTTTTCTCCCTCATTTACTCCTCGTGGCTGTTTTTGCCTTATTGACTTCCATTATAAGAGAAAAAATTAAAATCTGATGCTGCACAAAAACTAACAATGCATCAAAGCCAATGTTTTTTTTCTAATCTTTGACATGTCAAAGACCGAGATAAAAGGGGAAAAAAATCCAGTCCACAATTACATTTTATATTGAAAATAATTGGGTGAAAAAGTCATTTTGTGTGTTTTTTCCCCCCAAAATCAATGACATCATTTATGAAATTGGCAATTAAAGAGTTAAAATCTTGATTTCTTTTTTTTTTAAACATTTAGTATTTTGATCAGGACTGAGGTTGATTAATAGATTTATGCAGAAAAATTGGAAACAAATATTTATCTGTTACATTTTTATAGCAGTTTAATTTAGTGGCTGTTTTCAGGCACGAGGGTAATGAAAGGGTAGTGAATTTGCCCACAGTGCATCATTGAGTTTGTGAAAATTTCCCAAAGCATTTTCCCAAAATATGTGTAAAAATAAGATTTGTCACCAAAAATCATTCCATTTGCTGAAACAGAGAAAGTTATGGGCAAATTAAGACTCAAAAACACCCCATAGTGGATGAAAACATCCCCAAGGATACGTCAGGGTTAAGGGTCACACAGAACAGATTTTCATTTTTCAAAGTAAACGCGTGCTAGGACTTTTGCTTTATAAAATGCAAGATGCTGGCATGAATGGAGAAACAAACACAAAGTCTTGAGACAAGTTTTAAAAAGTTGAACTAATTTTAACTCGATCGCCGCGTTTTTAGAACGCCGTGTCATGTGCGAGACACTGCAAAAGACGCGAGAGCAACGGTTATACACGTCAGTCTAGCGCCTTTACATAGAAAAACAATGGAAAAGAAGCACATTGGAAAAACGACTATGTGAACAGCCCTATATACTGTACATGTGGCATTTAAAAACACAACGCTCAAGTTAAACGTTTTTAAATGAGATGCAGGCAGTGGAATAGGGGAAAAAATGCAAGGTCTCCAGATGTATTTTTTAAAAGTTGAACTGATTTTAACTTGAGTTTTTTTAATGGCGTGTCGCACAAGATGCTGGAAGAGATGGGAGTGCAGCGGTTATACACGTCGTTTAGCAGTTTTGTTCTGTGTGAACGGCCCCCTAGATGGACGTCTTTAACCGCTAGGGCACATAAAACGTATTTTTGCTTTAAAAAATACAAGACGCGGGAGTGAAATGCATTTTTTTTTTTGTTGTTGTTGAAAAAGTTGAACTGATTTTAACTAGAGTGCTGTTTTTAAAAAAATGCTGTATCATGGTCAAAGCCTGACATTTAAAAGCACAATCGACTTGGATGTTTAAGTTATTTCAGCTTAGATTATGTTAAACTGACTTAAAAAAATTAGTTACATCTTGTATAACTTATAAAAAAAGTTTTTTAAAGAAAATGGAAAAGCAGCACATTCAAATTGAAAAACAGCTATGAAATTGAACAGCTATGCACGTGACGTTGTAAAAACGCAGAGCTCATGTTAAATGAAGTTTTACTTTTTAAAAACGCATCTAGACCTTGCGCATTTTTTCCGTTCCACTGACCTGCATCTCGCATTTTTGTTTTGTTAAGACTTGGGCAGTGGAATGGGGGGAAAAACCAAGGTCTCTAGACATGTTTTTTAAAAGTTGAACTGATTTTAATTTGCTGTCACAGATTTAAAACGCTGTGTTATGCGTGAGATGCTGGAAAAAAACACGAGGTGCGAGTGAAACGGTTATACACGTCTAGCTCGTTTGCATTGAAAAACATGTTGTGTAAACAACCTCAAAAAAAAGCAAAATATGCACGTTTTGTCTTGCATCTAAACTGTTTTCCCCGCTATAATATTTAATTTATTTTCATGTTTTGATCTTTGTCGCTTTTCGCGTGATAGTGAATTCACAATGTGTAAATTTAAATAAAATGTAAAAAAAATACACTGAAATGTAAAGATATTTTGAGGTCTGAATCTGTGCTTACAAAACTTTATGTAGATGTACTGTATATGAGTTTTAATAATTTATTTAAATGAAATGTAAATATATATATATTTCAATATAATTCTGAAAATTCTGTCATCATTTACATCGGTCCAAACTTCTATGATTTTCTTTCTTTTGCTGAACACAAAAGATCATGTTTTATAATATTTAATATCACTAACATCCGTCTTCATCAGGAGACTGAGAGTAGGGTAAGATGTGCCAGTGGGTAAGATGTGTCACCACAAAATCTACCAAACTGTGCACATTATTTATGCTAAAATCTGTAGTAAAATGTATAGATAGCAAGTCATGTATAAAACCATTTAAATCTCTGGGCTAAAGATAAATGATTAAGCTTTTATTATAAAATGACAGCTGAGGAATAAAGAGATGCTTTGGGGTAAGCTGTGTCAGTGGCTCAACTAACAGTGACAGAAAACTTTGCATCCGAGTGCACATTAAAGTCTCGTTGATAAACATGAAACGGTTATATCTTGGATTTGAAAGATGTTGTGGTTAAGGATCTTATATGAAAATTGGATATCCCAAGTGGCTTGACACTGCACTGTACTTTAGATGAACAAGAGACGACCAACCCAATCATAAATAAAATAAATAAGAGCTTGTCATGTGTTTTTCAGTTTTTCATTAAGAGTATTGTCATTGGCACATTATTAAAAGTACTTCTCAATTTTTGACTGGATTTAATGATCACACTGTTTTCTCTTGGAGGGATAAACTTGCTCATAAGGATACTTACATCTCTGACTATACCCTCGTCGATTCTCAGGGTAACTTTGATGCATTTTAAGCATTTAACAAACACTTTGGTAAATAGGCTTGCATAACCACACGTGGTTTGACTGTTTTTAACAGCTTTTAAAAAGCCAGCCAACACATAGTGAGCACACTGAGGAGACATTTTACATCACACTAGAAAAGCCCAGCCTGCAGTATTTCCAGAGAAGTGTTGGCACAATATGTTCAGGACTCATGCCAGTGGGGCCCTCAAGTGGTTGGTGCATGTATTAGTTTGGGTCATTCTGTTGTGTTTGAAGGTTCTTCTAAAATGTAAAAAATACACTTAAAATAGATGTCCATGAGGCAACTGTATTCTTATCCCATATACACTTTCATTGCACATTATGGAGCCCCTATAGGGACATATTCCCTATAGAGAATATGAGATAGGAGGAAAATAAAATGAACGCAAAACATTTAGGGGAGAACAAAAAAGTATTGACAAATATGTACTTATGTGCATAACTGCAGATGCTTTTTTTTGGTCAGGGTTGGAATTTTTTGAGATGTCTTATCTCAGTGAAGAGCAGTGTTGAGTAATGTAATCAGATTACTTTTTCAAATAACTAGTTGTTCTGCCCGTTATCTGGTCATGGTGCATGAGCTTCACCTAGTGGACATTTTCGATGTTGCAGTTTGTTATTTTCACAGTGTTGATTTAGTGGTTCGGCAGCGGTTCATCGTGCAGCAGCGATTTCAATACAGAGCATAACAGTCTTCACCTTGGAGAAAGATATGCCTGTAAGTTTATTTGCTATTTGTAAAGATCTTTTAAAGTGTTATGTAGTAACATAACTTATTTTCAATAGGAAATATTAGCTTTCTATCACATGTACGCATATGTATAACGTCACGCACGTGCAGATCGTAGCGGACATGTTTATATTATATCCAACTAATTAATGCACACGTTGTAATTTAATTTCTTGTTTATTGTATTTCAGTTTTACAAAAAGAAAAAGGATCACACAGGTAAACCTTCTGAAAAGGATAAACTGTTTCATGTGTGTTTGTTAGCTGGCTGTCTAGCTTCTTCAAAGTGACGCAGTTGCAAGGATAGCATACTAGTAAAGTAACTAGTGCTGGGGGTAACACATTACAAGTAACTCAAGTTATGTAATCAGATTACTTTTTTCAAGTAACTAGTAAAGTAACTACACTGTAAAAAATTATTTAGAAAAAAAGTTACCTGGTTGCCTTAAAATTTTGAGTTCATTGAAATTAAAATTTTGAGTTAATACAATGAACATTTTTTTGAGATTCGACAACCTTTATTAAAATATTAATAAAAGATTTTGTAAGCATATTGGGTAATTGTGTGTGTTTTATTTATGACGCAGTGAAACATGCCAAATTGTGCTATTTTCATGATTTATCAAATTTTTTATGGGGTTCAGATACAAAAATATTTTGAGTTTCTACTTATTAAACAAATTTCCTACATTGTATCAACTCAAATTTTTAATTTCAACAAACTCAAAAATTTAAGGCAACCAGGTTGCTTACTTTTTTAAGTTAAACCAACAAAAAACAACAATTACAGTGTACACTGTAAAAAAAGGCAAATTTTGAACTTTTTCAGTACAATCTACTTGGATGTTTAAGTTATTTCAAATTAAATTATGTTAAACTGACTTTAAAAAATGAGTAACATCTTGTATAACTAATAAAAACAAGTTTAAAATTTCTTAACTTATTTTGATGAGTTAAAACAATGTAAAAACATATAATAATAATAGATTTTATTTATATCACACTTTTCATTCCGAAAAATCTCAAAGTGCAACAAAGGGGAAAAATAACAAAACTAAAAAAAAAGAATAAAGAATACTATAAACTACCAACCAACACAGAAAACTGAACAGAAACAGAGCTGATGGTGAACAGAAACAGCTGATGGTAAACAGAAACAGAGCTGATGGTGAACAGAAAACAGAGCTGATGGTGAACAGAAAACAGAACTGATGGTGAACAGAAAACAGAGCTGATGGTGAACAGAAACAGAGCTGATGGTCAACAGAAACAGAACTGATGGTGAAACAAAGAAACAAAGCTGATGGTGAACAGAAACAGAGCTGATGGTGAACAAAAACAGAGCTGATGGTGAACAGAAAACAGAGCTGATGGTGAACAAAAACAGAGCTGATGGTGAACAGAAACAGAGCTGATGGTGAACAAAAACAGAGCTGATGGTGAACAGAAACAGAGCTGATGGTAAACAGAAACAGAGCTGATGGTGAACAGAAAACAGAGCTGATGGGGAACAGAAACAGCTGATTGTGAACAGAAACAGCTGATGGTGAACAGAAACAGAGCTGATGGTGAACAGAAAACAGAGCTGATGGTGAACAGAAACAGAGCTGATGG
Organism: Pseudorasbora parva; assembly: GCF_024679245.1. Lineage (NCBI taxonomy): Eukaryota > Metazoa > Chordata > Actinopteri > Cypriniformes > Gobionidae > Pseudorasbora > Pseudorasbora parva. Next base: position 3,692,728 of record NC_090172.1, on the reverse strand, counting down.
TGAACAGAAAACAGAGCTGATGGTGAACAGAAACAGAGCTGACGGTGAACAGAAACAGAGCTGATGGTGAACAGAAACAGAGCTGATGGTGAACAGAAACAGCTGATGGTAAACAGAAACAGCTGATGGTGAACAGAAACAGAGCTGATGGTGAACAGAAACAGAGCTGATGGTGAACAGAAACAGCTGATGGTGAACAGAAACAGAGCTGATGGTGAACAGAAACAGAGCTGATGGTGAACAGAAAACAGAGCTGATGGTGAACAGAAAACAGAGCTGATGGTAAACAGAAACAGAGCTGATGGTGAACAGAAAACAGAGCTGATGGTGAACAGAAAACAGAGCTGATGGTGAACAGAAACAGAGCTGATGGTGAACAGAAACAGAGCTGATGGTGAACAGAAACAGAACTGATGGTGAAACAAAGAAACAAAGCTGATGGTGAACAGAAACAGAGCTGATGGTGAACAAAAACAGAGCTGATGGTGAACAGAAAACAGAGCTGATGGTGAACAGAAAACAGAGCTGATGGTGAACAGAAACAAAGCTGATGGTGAACAGAAACAGAGCTGATGGTGAACAGAAACAGAGCTGATGGTGAAACAAAGAAACAAAGCTGATGGTGAACAGAAACAGAGCTGATGGTGAACAAAAACAGAGCTGATGGTGAACAGAAAACAGAGCTGATGGTCAACAGAAACAGAACTGATGGTGAAACAAAGAAACAAAGCTGACGGTGAACAGAAACAGAGCTGATGGTGAACAAAAACAGAGCTGATGGTGAACAGAATACAGAGCTGATGGTGAACAGAAACAGAGCTGATGGTGAACAGAAACAGAGCTGATGGTGAACAGAAACAGAACTGATGGTGAAACAAAGAAACAAAGCTGATGGTGAACAGAAACAGAGCTGATGGTGAACAAAAACAGAGCTGATGGTGAACAGAAAACAGAGCTGATGGTGAACAGAAAACAGAGCTGATGGTGAACAGAAACAAAGCTGATGGTGAACAGAAACAGAGCTGATGGTGAACAGAAACAGAGCTGATGGTGAAACAAAGAAACAAAGCTGATGGTGAACAGAAACAGAGCTGATGGTGAACAAAAACAGAGCTGATGGTGAACAGAAAACAGAGCTGATGGTCAACAGAAACAGAACTGATGGTGAAACAAAGAAACAAAGCTGACGGTGAACAGAAGCAGAACTGATGGTGAAACAAAGAAACAAAGCTGACGGTGAACAGAAACAGAGCTGATGGTGAACAGAAACAGAGCTGATGGTGAACAGAAACAGAGCTGATGGTGAACAAAAACAGAGCTGATGGTGAACAGAAACAGAGCTGATGGTAAACAGAAACAGAGCTGATGGTGAACAGAAAACAGAGCTGATGGTGAACAGAAACAGCTGATGGTGAACAGAAACAGAGCTGATGGTGAACAGAAACAGAGCTGATGGTGAACAGAAAACAGAGCTGATGGTGAACAGAAAACAGAGCTGATGGTGAACAGAAAACAGAGCTGATGGTGAACAGAAACAGAGCTGATGGTGAACAGAAACAGAGCTGATGGTGAACAGAAAACAGAGCTGATGGTAAACAGAAACAGAGCTGATGGTGAACAGAAAACAGAGCTGATGGTGAACAGAAAACAGAGCTGATGGTAAAAAGAAACAGAGCTGATGGTGAACAGAAAACAGCTGATGGTAAACAGAAACAGAGCTGATGGTGAACAGAAACAGAGCTGATGGTGAACAGAAACAGAGCTGATGGTGAACAGAAACAGAGCTGGTGGTGAACAGAAACAGAGCTGATGGTAAACAGAAACAGAGCTGACGGTGAACAGAAACAGAGCTGACGGTGAACAGAAACAGAGCTGTTGGTGAACAGAAACAGCTGATGGTGAACAGAAACAGCTGATGGTGAACAGAAAACAGAGCTGATGGTGAACAGAAAACAGAGCTGATGGTGAACAGAAAACAGAGCTGGTGGTGAACAGAAACAGAGCTGATGGTGAACAGAAACAGAGCTGATGGTGAACAGAAACAGAGCTGATGGTGAACAGAAACAGCTGATGGTGAACAGAAAACAGAGCTGATGGTGAACAGAAAACAGAGCTGGTGGTGAACAGAAACAGAGCTAATGGTGAACAGAAACCAGAGCTGATGGTGAACAGAAACAGCTGATGGTAAACAGAAACAGCTGATGGTGAACAGAAACAGAGCTGATGGTGAACAGAAAACAGAGCTGATGGTAAACGGAAAACAAAGCTGATGGTGAACAGAAACAAAGCTGATGGTGAACAGAAACAGAGCTGATGGTGAACAGAAACAGCTGATGGTGAACAGAAACAGAGCTGATGGTGAACAGAAACAGCTGATGGTGAACAGAAACAGAGCTGATGGTGAACAGAAACAGAGCTGATGGTGAACAGAAACAGAGCTGATGGTGAACAGAAACAGAGCTGGTGGTGAACAGAAACAGCTGATGGTGAACAGAAAACAGAGCTGATGGTAAACAGAAACAGAGCTGATGGTGAACAGAAACAGAGCTGATGGTGAACAGAAACAGAGCTGATGGTGAACAGAAACAGAGCTAATGGTGAACAGAAACCAGAGCTGATGGTGAACAGAAACAGCTGATGGTAAACAGAAACAGCTGATGGTGAACAGAAACAGAGCTGATGGTGAACAGAAACAGAGCTGATGGTGAACAGAAACAGCTGATGGTGAACAGAAACAGAGCTGATGGTGAACAGAAACAGCTGATGGTGAACAGAAACAGAGCTGATGGTGAACAGAAACAGAGCTGATGGTGAACAGAAACAGAGCTGGTGGTGAACAGAAACAGCTGATGGTGAACAGAAAACAGAGCTGATGGTAAACAGAAACAGAGCTGATGGTGAACAGAAACAGAGCTGATGGTGAACAGAAACAGAGCTGATGGTGAACAGAAACAGAGCTGGTGGTGAACAGAAACAGAGCTGATGGTGAACAGAAACAGAGCTGGTGGTGAACAGAAACAGAGCTGGTGGTGAACAGAAACAGAGCTGGTGGTGAACAGAAACAGAGCTGATGGTGAACAGAAACAGCTGATGGTGAGCAGAAAACAGAGCTGATGGAGAACAGAAACAGAGCTCAGGGTAAACAGAAACAGAGCTGATGGTAAACAGAAACAGAGCTGATGGTGAACAGAAACAGAGCTGGTGGTGAACAGAAACAGAGCTGGTGGTGAACAGAAACAGAGCTGGTGGTGAACAGAAACAGAGCTGGTGGTGAACAGAAACAGAGCTGATGGTGAACAGAAACAGCTGATGGTGAGCAGAAAACAGAGCTGATGGAGAACAGAAACAGAGCTCAGGGTAAACAGAAACAGAGCTAATGGTGAACAGAAACAGAGCTGATGGTGAACAGAAAACAGAGCTGATGGTAAACAGAAACAGAGCTGATGGTGAACAGAAAACAGCTGATGGTGAACAGAAACAGAGCTGATGGTGAACAGAAAACAGAGCTGATGGTAAACAGAAACAGAGCTGATGGTGAACAGAAACAGAGCTGATGGTGAACAGAAAACAGAGCTGATGGTGAACAGAAACAGAGCTGATGGTGAACAGAAAACAGAGCTGATGGTAAACAGAAACAGAGCTGATGGTGAACAGAAACAGAGCTAATGGAGAACAGAAACAGAGCTCATGGTAAACAGAAACAGAGCTGATGGTGAACAGAAACAGAGCTGGTGGTGAACAGAAACAGAGCTGATGGTGAACAGAAACAGAGCTGATGGTCAACAGAAACAGAGCTGATGGTGAACAGAAAACAGAGCTGATGGTGAACAGAAACAGAGCTGATGGTGAACAGAAACAGAGCTGATGGTGAACAGAAACAGAGCTGATGGTGAACAGAAACAGAGCTGATGGTGAACAGAAACAGAGCTGATGGTGAACAGAAACAGAGCTGATGGTAAACAGAAACAGAGCTGATGGTGAACAGAAACAGAGCTGATGGTGAACAGAAACAGAGCTGATGGTGGAAGTCTCTGTAAGCTCTGCAACACACTGTGGTCCATGAAAGATCTACGTTATTTAAAAAATTGATTTTATATTTGGACTATGGACGGCTCCATTTTGTTTGCGTTCTAGGTTGATGACGTGGAATGGTTGCACTCGGCAATCAGCTGGCGTTACCCGTAGCTATTTTTACCACAACGCAACTCGAAAATTGTTTCAGAGTTAAACAAAACCAACAAAACACACTCAAACATACATGCACACAAACTTTTTCTCTCACAGACTCACACACACCCCAACAGATCGGCGCAAACACACACACACACACACTGCTTGTGCGCATACATCCCCCTCATTCACGATTCCCTGTGTTGATATCATAGATAGATGGTTAACTGTAATGCCTAATGTGACCAGAAGAGGGAACTATCTAGGTCGGACCATGGGATAGGGGAACGTGAGGAAGAGAGGCAGGATGTTTTGGTGATGATGTTGGTTCGTGCATTCAAGTTTCAGCTCAAGCTCAGTGACTTAAAACCTCAATCTTTAAACTTTCATCTTTAAGACACGAATAACATTCCCTACTTTTGTTCACTAATACAACTTGAAGGAGTGAATGAAGACGAGTGCGTGAAGTCGGAAAGCTGTTGTGTGTAAATCAGCTGTACACTCGTTATTGCGGCGCAACGTAAGACTGAATGAGTGCACTCAAACATGTCCACTATGGTGTCGGACAACACTACAAATGGCCGTCCCTTCAAATAATGCCCTATTTCATGGTATAGGGGGTCGATTTCAGATTTAGCCCCTGTCGTGGTCGAGACTGAGCAGCCCAAAATCTCGATTGAGACAGCAGTCTGTCAGGTGTGTGCGCGCGCCTGCCGATCTGTTTGAGACTTTCTGTAGGTGAGTTTGTGTGCACATATACAACCCCAAATCAGAAAAAGTTGGGACAGTATGGAATGTGCAAATAAAATAAAAAAGAAGTGATTTCTAAAATTACTTTGACTTGTATTTCATTGCAGACAATATGAACACAAAATATTTCATGTTTTGTCTGGTCAACTTCATGTCATTTGTAAATATGCATCCTTTCCTGTCATTCAGACCTGCAACACATTTCAAAAAAAGTTGGGACAGTAAAGCATTTACCACTTTGTAATGTTGCCATTCCTTTTCACAACACTTAAAAGACGTTAAGGGACTGAAGACACCAAGTGATGAAGTGTTTCAGGTGTAATTTTGTCCCATTCTTCCTGCAAACAAGTCTTAAGGTGGGCAACAGTACGGGGTCTTCGTTGTCGCATTTTGCGCTTCAAAATGTGCCGCACATTCTCTATTGGAGACAGGTCGGGACTGCAGGCAGGCCAGTCAAGTACCCGTACCCTCTTCCTCCGCAGCCAGGACTTTGTAATGTGTGCAGAATGTGGTTTTGCATTGTCTTGTTGAAATATGCATGGACGTCCCTGGAAAAGATATCTTCTTGAAGGCAGCATATTATGCTCCAAAATCTCTATGTACTTTTCAGCATTAATGGTGCCTTTACAGAAGTGCAAGTTACCTTTGCCAAGGGCACTGACACAACCCCATACCATGACAGACCCTGGCTTTTGATTCAAGGATTCAAGGATTCAATCACGCTTCCGGTGCGCTGCTCAGCGGCGCACTGCGCTTCACTATCCTATGTTTATGACTTGTTTGTTTTGTTTAAATGTTCACTGTCCGGTGTCTGGTTAAGGACCTGTAAAAGTGGAAAGATGAAGGCACGGGAAAATGCACTCTTGATCTGTATTCTGGGGATAATTGGCCTTTGTGGACTATGTTTGGGGATGCAATTACCAACTGCATGTGGAACCCCATTATGCGGCGTCACACTGCCGTCTGCACACACGTACAGCCGGGAGACGTTGCTGGAGTTAAACTTAAAGACTACTCAAGGGATGTTAACAGGCCAATTCAAAGATTTGCTAGAGAATATTCCACGCGAGCTGATAAGAACGAAACGAAAGAAAAGAGGAAAAAGAGGTGGAATTCGGAGTCGACTGCGAAGGAGATTTACTCGGCCACCGCTGCCATCTATTGTCTTCAGTAATCTGCGTTCTCTGAGTAACAAAGTGGATATGATAAGATCGCACACAAGGTACTGTAATGAATTTCGTGAAGCATCTCTGCTCTGCTTCACAGAAAGTTGGCTGCAGTCTACAATGCCTGACTCACTTTTTGAGGTTCCTGGATTCACATTAGTTCGCGCTGATAGAGACAAAATCTCGGGTAAAAGCAAAGGAGGTGGCATCTGTGTGTATATAAACGATAAATGGTGCCGAGCGTATTCAGTAAAATATAAAATATGTGACTCTAACGTTGAAATTCTTGGCATGACTTTAAGACCTTTTTATCTGCCAAGAGAATTTGGTTGTATTTTGCTGTTCGCGGTATACGTTCCGCCCAGCGGTAAACCATCTCAGGCAGCCAGCCTGATAGCGGATTATATTCACGAACTACAGCTACACTATTCAGATGCACCCGTGATTGTGCTAGGTGATTTAAACCAGTGCAAATTGGAGACTTTTTTGCCGGGATTTGAACAGTATGTAAAGACTCAAACAAGACATAATAATATCCTTGATAAGTGCTTTGTGAATGTTAAGGATGCTTATGTGTCAAAGAGTATGCCACCAATTTTAAACTCTGACCACAATGTGGTACATATGATTCCTGTGTACAAGACCAAACTTAAAAAAAGCAAACCAGAAAAGAAAGTGATTAGACTGTGGTCGAATGAAAGTGTGCAACAACTGAAAGCTTGTTTCGACTGGACAAATTGGGACATTTTTGAAGATGGCTCACTCGATGAAAGAACTACAGTGTTAAACGACTATATTAACTTCTGTGTGGAGCTGGTCATACCCACTAAAGAAATTAAAGTGTATCCAAATAATAAGTCATATGTGACCAAGGATATTAAAGAAGTTATTAATTTAAGGAAATTAGCTTTTAAGAATAAGGATATCAGGGCACTTAAACAAACAGAAAGAGAGTTAAAAACTAAATTAAAGGAAACAAAAGAAGTTCATAAGAGGCGTTTGGAGGAAGCCTTTAAGACTAGTAATACCAAAAAGGTTTGGGATATTATGAAATCAATGACTGGATTGGTCTCCTCAAACAAATTAATTGTAACTGATAATGAACTTTGTTTTGGGAATGAACTGAACAGCTTTTTTACCAGATTTGAAGATAAATATGACAATACTGAGGACATAAGAGATACAATTCCAGCATTATTGGACAGAATTGTTATTGAGGTTGAGGAAGTTAGAAAAATGTTTTTGTCTATTAATACAAAAAAAGCAGTTGGTCCAGATGGATGTAGTGCAGGTCTGCTAAAGAATTTTGCACATGAGTTGGCTCCGGTGTGGCAACCAGTATTTCAAACTTCAGTAGACACACTTACTGAACCTGTGATATGGAAAACCGCTTGCATAAAACCATTACCTAAAATTTCCTGTCCAAGAGAACATAAAGATTATAGACCAATAGCCCTTACCTCAGTGATTGGAAAATGTCTAGAAAGAATATTGCTCCAGCATTTAGTTCTGATGGTTAAAGATAAATTAGATCCCTGGCAATTTGCCTATAAGAAAGGCTGTAGTACTGAAGATGCAGTGGCTGCTTTAGTGCATATAATCTCTAAACATTTAGATAAACCGAAAACAACCGTAAGAACTGTATTTATGGATTTTTCATCTGCCTTCAACACAATACAGGTTGACATACTGGTGTCAAAACTTGTACAGTTGAGTGTAAATCCATACCTAATTCACTGGTATATATCTTTTCTCACTAAGAGAGTTCAAAGAGTCAAAGTAAATAAAACAATGTCATCTGCTATCACAACTAATGTCGGAGTACCACAAGGCTGTGTAAGTTCAGCCGTACTTTTTACCTTGTATACAGATGACTGTCGTACGGACATGTTAAATCAGTATTTGTTAAAGTATTCTGATGATACTGTTTTAATATCTGTGTTGAATAACTGTGACAGTCCTGATTTTCATCAACAGGGTGTGACTAAACTGATAGAGTGGTGCGAGAATAATGCTCTTGTCATTAATACGAGTAAAACGGAGGAGATTATATTTTGTCCAACATCTGACACTCAATTAATGCCTGTTTTTATCCATAATGAAGAAATCAGACAGGTTAAAGGATATAAGTATTTAGGAGTTATGATTGATGAGATGTTATCCTGGAAAGATCATATTGACTCTCTCTGTAAAAGAACCAAGCAGAGAATTTATTTTCTTCGTCGTCTTAGGTCATTTGGAGTAAGAAAACAGATTCTTCTGCTGTTCTTTAGGTCCGTTATAATGAGTATACTGCAATACTGCAACTCTATCTGGTATAGGAGTCTGTCAGTTAAGTCAAAAACAAAGTTGTTTAATCAGATAAAAATCTGTTCAAAAATTGTAGGTCAGCCCCTTGAGAAGCTTTATGATTCAGCTTATTATAAAAACTTGTTAAGGCTGGCTAATAATATGGTTTCTGACCCTAAGCATGTCCTACATAATGAATTTGAATTGTTACCATCAAATCGGAGGTATAGAGTCCCAAGATTTAACAAAGTGAGGCTGAAACACTCTTTTGTGTATCAGGCTACCTTAGAGTTGAATAAATCACTAAGGTAAAAATTCACAGTATGGAGAAGGTGGATTAAGTGTATGTCGATGTTTAATGTATGTGTGTTGCTGTAAACATAGATACTGTTGTGCAAGAAAAATTTCAGACTTGTCTGACAATAAAGTATATATCATATCATATCATCATATTTTGGACTTGTTGCTGGTAACAGTCTGGATGATCCTTTTCTTCTTTGGTCCGGAGCACACCATTCCTCCCAAAAAATACTGACTCATCTGACCACAGTACACATTTCCACTGTGTGATGGTCCATCCCAGATGCCTCCGAGCCCAGAGAAGTCGACGGCGCTTCTGGACACTGTTACCATAAGGCTTCCTTTTGGCACAGTACAGTTTTAACTGGCATTTGTGGATGTAACTACCTATTGTGGTACTTGACTAAGGTTTGCCAAAGTAGTCCTGAGCCCATGTGGTGATATCGCTTCTAGATGAATGACGATTCTTGATGCAGTGCCGCCTGAGGGATCGGAGATCACGGTTGTTCAGCTTAGGCTTGCGGCCTTGTCCTTTACGCACTGAAATTCCTCCAGATTCCTTGAATCTTGTAATTTATGTTATGCACTGTTGAATGTGAAATATCCAAATCTCTTCCTATCTTTCTTTGAGGAACATTGTTTTTAAACATTTCAATAATTTTCTCACGTATTTGTTGGCAAACTGGTGATCCTCGGCCCATCTTTGCTCCTAAAGGATTAGACCTTTCTTGGATGCTGCTTTTGTACCAAATCATAATTTCAATCACCTGTTGACATCACCTGTTTCAAATCACATCATTATTTAACCCTTTTACCTCATTACTAGCCCTAAATTGCTCCTGTCCCAACTTTTTTTGAAATGTGTTGCAGGTCTGAATGACAGGAAAGGATGCATATTTACAAATGACATGAAGTTGACCAGACAAACATGAAATATTTTGTGTTCATATTGTCTGCAATGAAATACAAGTCAAAGTAAATTTAGAAATCACTACTTTCTTTTTTTATTTGCGTTTTCCAAACTTAGAACGCAAACAAAACGGCGCCGCCCATGGTCCAAATATAAAATCGATTTTTTAAATAACGTAGATCTTTCATGGGTTTTCTACTACATATTTCAGTGAGAGACATAATTTGTTATATTAAGCCATAAAAGTCTCAACACCAGGGGATCCCTTTTAAAAAAAAAAAAAGAGTTCTCTTGTTTAATTTAGAAAAATAAAAAAAGGTAAAATTGCTTAACTTATTTTGATGAGCGTAAAAACATATGTTGTCATTACTTATTGATCATATAATTTTTGTACAGTGCTGGTGAAGAGCCTTATTGTTTTTATCTACACTGCAAAAAATGCTTTTCTTACTTGTCTTGTTTCTAGTCCAAACATCTAAATAATCTTAAAACTGTGATATAGCCATGTTAAATATGTTAAACTGACTAGTTTTGGTTTCTCATTAATATTCATCACATCAAGTTTGGATACTTTTTCGAATGGTTCAGATTTGCTTTATTTAGCTTTTTTCCCCCCACATAATAATTTACATAATACAAAACACTATTTAACAGTGTATTATTCTTAGAAACAGCTGACGTTAAATAAAGCAGAAAGCCAACATTGAATTCAATAAGTATTGTTTTCTTAAATTATAGACACATTACGTTCACATTTTAGTTTAGCACGCATAAATCACACAATGGAAAAAATGCATCATCATTAACATATATTGGTCACTAAATGTGTCAGTATTTTCCCAGACATCAACATAGTGTTGGCCCAGTTCCAGCCCACATCTGGTACACATGGATTCCAGTTGGTGGCGCTATAATTGAACAAAACATGAAATTGGCTCTATACAGTTCTATGCATTTAAGGGTTTTAAACCTTTTTGCGTAATATTTTCTCCAAATGTCTTTACTCATTTTTTGCAGCTGGTCTACTGCTAGCTTGCTTGTTTACTTCAGTTGTGCTTGTCCCCGATAATTCCTGGTTGCAGCTATATTTCTTTTACTTCCTCTTCTACTCTTGAGTCTATGGCCGCCCATAGAAATGCTTGTGGGAAAGTTATGAAATTTGGTACACTGATAGAGGACAGTCTGAAATGTCACCATAGCAATATGGAATCCCTAACTCAATCTCTCAAGCGCCACAAACTGTCCAAAGTTGCACTAATACCTTGAATCGCAAGGGCTGTGAACCCTATAGCGTCATTTTTGGCAATATGGCAATTTCCTGCCAAATTTTTCCGCCCAAAAAAACTTTTTCAAACTTCTTCTAGAAAGTTTAAACTGATTTGCGCAAAACTTGAACCAGATTACTTCAGACAATGCCAACAAAAAGTTATGGAATTCAAGTGTTTTTGAATATTTCACAAACAAATGTCCTGGTGTGCTTGCAAAATTAGACATAAAGCTGTATCTTCGTAATACTTTATCATATTCTGACCAAACTTAAAGACCATCACAAACACGACTTGAGGCTACATGCTGCATTTGGGCGCAGTGCCACCTAATAGTCTGGAGATATGATAAATAGTTGCTTTTAACTTCTGAACGGTTTGCCCAAAAATCATAAAAGTGCTCTCGTTAGATTCGGAGTGGCATGCTGAGTCAAATGATAGCCATTTTGTCAAGCGGCCATTTTGTATTTTGTAGTAAAATCATATTAGTGTATTTTTACGAAACTCTGTAAGGGTTATCGGCGCGATGCACTGAAGAAGCCTGACAAGTTTCAAGCCAGCGCCACCTAGTTGTCAAATCAAACATTCACATGCGTATAACTTTGGATTTTGTTGACTTATTCTAGCAGGAGTCACATCTTTAGATTCCTGGATCCTTGCCGAGTACAACAATACCAAACATGCTAGGTTTTGCCTAATGGTTTGTTCAACTTTATTTTATTTTATTTTAAGGAGACATATTTGCACGCTACTACACTCTCAGAAAAAAAGCTACAGTGCTGTCACTGGGGCCGTACCCTATAAAAGTGAAAAGGTACATCTTTGTACCTTACTCACCCCTAAATGGTACATATTAATACCTTAAAGGGTACTTTAAGAGTGCCTATTAGTATCTTAAAGGTACATATCAGTACTTTAAGAGTGCATATTAGTACCTTAAAGGTACATATCAGTACTTTAAGAGTGCATATTAGTACCTTAAAGGTACATATCAGTACTTTAAGAGTGCCTATTAGTATCTTAAAGGTACATATCAGTACTTTAAGAGTGCATATTAGTACCTTAAAGGTACATATCAGTACTTTAAGAGTGCATATTAGTATCTTAAAGGTACATATCAGTACTTTAAGAGTGCATATTAGTACCTTAAAGGTACATATCAGTACTTTAAGAGTGTGTATTAGTACCTTAAAGGTACATATCAGTACTTTAAGAGTGTGTATTAGTACCTTAAAGGTACATATCAGTACTTTAAGAGTGTGTATTAGTACCTTAAAGGTACATATTATTACCGTTCTGGTTTTGTACCTTAGGGTACCGGCCCGGTGACAGCAATGTACCTTTTTTCTGAGAGTGTAATTGTACTTACTATGGTAATAACAGTAAATTATGCATAATTACTAATTAATTAAGTTACTAACCCTAAACTTAACCATAAATACCAGATTCCACACGAATCAGATGTGAGCCGATACTATGCTGCTGTCCGGGTTGCTATTAATCACATCTCAACTGAACCGGGTTTTATTTTTACGAAGACATATTATTGCAGCCGAACTGAAAAACTGAACTCAGTCTCTGACGAGCAAAGAGCTCTTCCGCTGGTTCCTCACGGATCTCTTCTGTCTGTGTTCAGTCCGTCAGAAGTTTCCCTGCTACTCAAGTCCTGTATGTTCAACATTGTCAAGTCCCCCAGCTCCATTTCACTTTTTTCTGGTGGAGGGGAAGCAAACTCCCCTTCGACTCTCTCCACGTCCTCTTCAGGCTTAAGCCCTATAGTGTCAGGGATGATCTCCACCTCGATATCCGAAGAATCCTCGCTCTCCTTGAACCAAACGCTCTTGTGTCGGTCATCCTTCCTCCTCTCTTTAGCCAGAATGGATTTTACTCTATACTTGTTGGCCTTCCCTTTGGTTTGGACGGCTGGACTGTGGTGCGAATGGTTGGAATTGGTCTGGAGTCCACAGGAGCTGCAGTGCCTCGTTCTCTCGCGGGGAATCACTCGCACCCTCGCCGCTTGAACTGCATCCAGTCTCCTTTCTCTCAGTTCGGCTCGCCTGGATCTGGATCTCCCTGTGTCTCCTTCATTCAAGAAACCATCATTGGTGAACTGCATGCTATCTCTTGGTCTTGGCCTGTTAGGGGGCTGAGTAAACTTCAAGCATGACCCTAAACACTGAATGAGGGCAGAGGGTTAATCTCACAATTTCATTATTGCTGTACTACATAATTACCAAACTGGTCTCATTGGCAAAATGTAGCTGCGTTGCAACGTTTTTGCAAACCAAAAAATACGTACCACAAGATTTCGCGACAGTTTCAAAGTGAAATGAACACTAGAGGCAGTAAAACAGCAGTCTTTTTTAACTTTTATTTTTATTTTTAAACGAATACATTTTGGAGTATGCGTCACTTAACCAGCTCCAAATGTTCGCATTTTCTGACCTATTAAAGGGATCCCCAGGTGTTGAGACTTGTATGGCTTAATATAACATAAATTATGTCTCCTACTGAAATATGTAGTAGAAAACCCATGAAAGATCTACGTTATTTAAAAAATAGATTTTATATTTGGACCATGGGCGGCGCCATCTTGTTTGCGTTTGAGGTTGATGACGTGGAATGGTTGCACTCCTCAATCAGCTGGTGTTACCCGTAGCTATTTTTACCACAACGCAACTCGAAAATTGTTTCAGAGTTAAACAAAACCAATTAATTGCTTTGTAATTGTACTTAAAACACACTCAAACATACATGTGCACACAAACTCTCTCTCTCTTAAAGCCCTGCATTTATGCCCGAGCCCGACGGGCCCCGACTTTTTTACGCCCCTAGGGCCGGGCTTCGGGCCAATTTTAACGTCATACCTAAAACGCGGGCCAGGCTTCGGGCCTTTTTTAGGCATCTCCTTCGTTTTATATTTATTTTATCAATTAAAAGGAAAAATTTGTTCTGCGCTGGTGGAAACAACACGAGACCATAATAGCTAACGACACTGTCAAGATGGCTCGCACAGTGTTCAGAGCATAGGTTCAGAGTCCGCGCCAGCAGCAGCAGCACTGCAAGCGTGGTGTGAGCGTGGCGTTTCTGTTGCGTGTCATCCGCGGGGCGTCTGCTGCTATTAATATACAGGGAAGCCCTATACTTCATGTTAAATATAAATATATTGCCTATTGATACAGCAAAGACAACGTCAGCAGTAGCCGGCCCATGCCATATCCATGGGTTTGACGGCAAAAGGCTACAGAATATTTTGTTCTGTATTGACTGGTTTAATATTTCAAAGTCGATAATTATGTTGTTTTTTATTATTACAATTAGGCCTATCTGCATTTATGTTACAGACTTTCAAACATGAAAATGTCATTATGTGTCACAATGTGTTATGGGCTATATGTTGTAGTCAGATAGATATGATGGTGCTGCAACACGCATCGCAGCAAATGACTAATGCAAGCCAACGCAAATGGCCGTAAATGAAACTTAAAATAAGTCTAAGATAGTCAAAAACACCATCATCTTCAACAAAAATGAATGAGATGAATGAGATCATTATCTTACCAGTGCGCTTAGGTCGCTCTCTCTTATGTGATCTTTGAATCTGAAATAAGCTGCTGAATAAAATGCATCTTGAATCTTTTGCTTGCGTTGCTGTAAACTCCGTTAAATGAGCATATACCACGGGAATTGAAGATGGGATTTATATTCATTTGCGTAGGTGTAAGGTAGGCTATAAGACAACCTGCATGTGCTTTTTTTATTTTATTTGTTTAGCTCCGTTTGCGAGAGCCGCGAGCAGAATCAGCCTGCCTCAGCTCGTCAAAAATGCCTTTTAGGCTACTGGTGGTAATAGTTGGCGAAATTAACTAACATTGTGATGCTTGAAGTGTTTTATGGATTTTATTATAGGCAAGACAAGTCAAGAGTTGATTTGAGAGACTAAATAGATTTAATATGCGGTAAACTCACTGTCGGCCGCTGGCCGCTTTTGGTCGTCACTTAAAAAAATTAAAACTTTAATTTAACAAACAAAAAAATGCTCTAAACATTTGTCTAAATTAACTTAATAAAGAAACAAAACAAAATATAACTACTTTGACATTAAAAACAAAACAGAACTATTTTAATGGCTGCAATAATGTAAAAAAAAAAAAAAAAAAAAAACGGGCTCCAGTCGGACTCGGGCCAAGAATTTTGATAAGCTGTCGGACACGGGCCGGGCTAGGGCCTCAGCGTCTCGGGCCAGGGCCGGGCTAGGGCCTAGATTTGAGGCCCGTGCAGTGCTCTAACAGGGATACAATCTTATTTTTGTCACATTTGCTTTTGTTAACACTATTGGGTAGGTTTAGTGTTTAGTGTGGGTGTATGTTAAAAAACCAATATAACTAAAAATGCCAGATTCACGCACATCTGTTCCGGAAAAAAACTAAGCTTTTAGCGCCACCCAGTGGACATTTCACTTTGAAACTGTCGCGATATGTACCTAGGTACACAGGTACGTTTTTCCAATGAGACCAGGTTGATAATTACGGATTAAGCCTCAGTTCTTTTACAAAGTGGACACTCAGAGCTGGACTCACTGAGCTTTGACGAGAAGATGCTGACCTCAGACAACTTGAACGCGTCAGGATTCCCCTTCTTGACACGGGATATGAGATAGCCAATCACAATGAGGCAGAGCACCAGTAAAGCGGCCATTACAAAGCCCAGCAAAGCCATGTCTCCTGCACGGTAACTCTCGTCCTGCGACTGGACCCCCGCGGCTGACATCATGGGTGTGCGAAGAGAAACGTTATAGACAGCCAGCATGCAGGACAAATATTATAACTTTCAGGTTAAACTGTATAATTTACATTTACTAGGAAAACTTACGTGGTATTACAGTCACAGAGAGAGCAGCTGTCCCTGACTCCCCAGTGGACACATCCACTGCCCGAATCTGGTCATAAAAAAAAAATTTTTTATCAAATTCAGACTTATATGTCAAAGATTTCAACTTTAACACTGACAGCAGTTTGCAGCGAAAAAGTGACCGGAAGTCTTTTGGACCTATTTTATATAAAGGGTGGGTTGCACCAACAAGAATTAACCTTAAATCTAAGTGTCTTTTAACAATGTACAAACTATGTACATAACTATGCAATTCAACATAGACTTTCTTTCTTTATTTAATCAATTAATTTTACATACATAAAAGATTATGACCTTCAGTAGCAAGGGTTTTGCAATACAACATAGACATTATTAATCATTTTCCTATTATTTTTTTCTTATTAAATTATTTTATTTTTATGTTACATTTTTTATTAGTACATAATAAAAAAAATATTATGACCTCAGTAGCAATACAAAATAATAATATTTTTTATTTAGTTAATTTGTATTTGTATTTTTATTCTATTGTATTGTTTTATTTTATTTTTATGTAAGTACAAACAGTGTAAAACAATATTATGACCTCAATAGCAATATCAAATAATATTATTTTCTATTTATTTAATTTTTGTTTTTGTTGTTTTATTTATTTTTGTAATTTTTTGATGTAAGTAAATAAGTTATGCAAGTTGTTTTGATATAAGTAAAAAGTATTTTAGTAAAAACATTTTTGTAAAAAGTCATAATTAAGGAAAAAATATTATGACCTCAATGTTTTGCGATACAACATTATTTTATTATTTTATTTTATTTTAAACTTTATTTAAGGTGACGTAGTTGTACGATACTACATGTTCTTACTATAGTAATAAAAGTAAATTATGCATTCTTACAAGTAACTAACCCTAAACCAAACCCTAATCCTAACCACAACTCTATAGTAAGTTCATATAGTTAATTAATATTACTCAGTACTTATTTGAGTTAGTACAATGTAACTGCATCACTTAAAAATAAAGTATAACCTGATTTTATTTTATTTTAATTTATATTTTTTATGTAAGTACATACACTGTAAAGAACCTCTATATCAGCAAGTGTTTTGTAATACTTTATTTTATTTAATTTTTTTGTAAAGATTTTTCTAAGTTGTTAATAAAACAAACATTACTGAGGTTTGTTTTACAAGAAAACACTTTTTCAGTCTGTCTACTTCAAAATTTCACACTTAATTCAATGTTTTCTTTGTTGTGTTTTACTCAAAATTTCTGAGTGAAACTTTTTTTAAAGTAAATCTTTCGCCAATCTTTTTTCAGTATAGTAGTTATTTATGCCTATATGTCAGTCTTTCATTAACCAGACGTGACATGATAAAATGATAGAGGTAAAAGCTTTGGTAAATGCTGTGTTTTCAGTGAAGTTTGACAAATTATTCAATTCAAACAATTAAATTCAAACTTTATTGTCAGGAGACAGTCGTCACACGGTACAATGAAAATCTTATTCTGCGAAATTACTTGCTGAAACCAGTTTTGTCTGGTTAGGACATCATATGTAACTGTAAAAGTAGACTGATTTCAACTGCTATCAACTATGCTGTGGTTAAAATATCCTCAAGATGCATATCTACTTGCCTGCAAAGCGAAGGAATCAGTCCGAACTGCTTTCTTCAAAAGTATAAACCCATCTGTTGTGATATTGACATAGCTGCTGTATTGCACTTCATATCTTATGTCAGGATTGATTCCCTGAAAAATAAAGGGAGAAACTGGCAAGCTCTTATTAAATGTGCTTCCTGTTATGGGTGACCATAAATTTAAAATTAAAACTCACACTTGCAAAATCTTCATCCCTTGCTCTGACTCTGAAGGGTCTGTTGGACGTCCTGTCCCGTAGCACCATGTTTTCAGGCCCTGAACTACTGTAAACATACCCATCATATCGTTCCTTCTCAAACCTTGGAGGATTTCTGCTCTTTTTCATTACATCAATGGTGACTGAAGTGGTGGCAAACTGATCTCTGTTTAATACCTGGGATGCCTAGGAAGGACAGATAAAGAAGATAAAGTAGACTAGACTTCTCAGAGTCTTTATAATATGTACAAGAAACTCACCAAAACTAAGAGGGAGATTGGGCCGGCTATATCTGCTGGTTTCAGCATGGATATGTTTCCAGAGTTCTCATCAATCTGAAATATGTTGTCTTCATTTCCTAGGCAATTACAGAAGTTATAGCTTGTGGGGTTCATTGAAAGACAACAGCTATTTTATGAAAAACGCTTTAATACCTCGAACAATTTTATAGCTTATCTCCTCATTTCTGCTTTTATCTCCATCTCTGGCATACACTGGACCTGGCTGCAATTGCAAGGCTCCTTCCTGGAAAATTCATGTTGTATGATTTGAAATACAGCCTTACATTTATTAACAATGCTCTTAATATGAATGATAATGCACCTGTTTTTCAGTTAAGTTCACCCTGCCCCTGTAGCCCAGGCTCAGGCAGATTTTGGCAGTTCCAGTGGTTACTCTTGTACATGGTTGAAACCATGGAGGACGGTTGTCAATGTCTTTAATATTGATGGTGATGGTTGCTGTAGCTGTGAAGGAGCGTTCGCCTGGTGGTGATGGCATTGGAGTATGTTGTGATGCCAGTGGAGTATCCTGTTGGAGTCAAGACTTAAACATGAGATCAGGAGAGAACTTTTAACGTTTTTAAATTCAAATTTAACAATACCATTTCACGTACCTGCGCATACAAGATCAATTTCACCTGTTGGATGACATCGTAATCTAAAACCTTGTTCACAAGGATGTTTGGCGTATACATGGTCTCAAGTCTGAAGTATCTGTTCTGTAAAGGAACGGTTATATTAAAGGAATAGTTCAAGAAAATATATGTCATTAAAGTCAGGTGCACAATGTACGAGTTATAATAGTCCTTTACGATTGTTGCTTGTCAGTGTAACTTTTAATGTCTGAAGAAGATGAAGATAGTAGTTTAAAATAACAGAGTAGGTTATTGAATAAATCAAAACAGATCAAAGGGAGCAAACAACGAAGCATTGTGCACAAATAGGCAGAACGTGAAAGAAGGTGCGGGGAGGGAAGGGGTGTCCTCGTGCCGTAACTGATGATATGAGGGAGGGAGGCTGAGAGCTCTGAAAGTGGACAAGGGTCTGGCACAGGGCAAGAAACCAGGCAGGATTGCCAGCTGAAGAAACCATGGTGGAGTCATGGAGGTGTTGAGAGAGGAACAACCCATGGAGGAGTTGACAGAGGAAGAACGTATGAAGGCATTGATGGTGGGAGGGTCCATGGAGGAGTTGATCGTGGGAGGACCCATAGAGGAGTTGACAGTGGAAGAACCTTTGCAGGCATTGATGGTGGGAGGACCCATGGAGGAGGAGATGGTGGGAGGACCTATGTAGGAGTTGACAGTGGAAGAACCTATGCAGGCATTGATGGTTGAGGACCCATGGAGGAGGAGATGGTGGGAGGACCCATGTAGGAGTTGACAGCGGAAGAACCTATGCAGGCATTGATGGTAGGAGGACCCATGGAGGCGTTGATAGTGGAAGAACCTATGCAGGCATTGATGGTGGGAGGACCCATGGAGGCGTTGATAGTGGAAGAATAGTGGAAGAAGAGGAGATAGTGGGAGGACCCATTGAGGAGGTGATAGTGGGAGGGCCAATGGAGGAGGAGATGGTAGGAGGATCCATGGAGGAGTTGACAGTGGAAGAACCTATGCAGGCATTGATGGTGGGAGGACCCATGGAGGCGTTGATAGTGGAAGAACCTATGCAGGCATTGATGGTGGGAGGACCCATGGAGGCGTTGATAGTGGAAGAATAGTGGAAGAAGAGGAGATAGTGGGAGGACCCATTGAGGAGGTGATAGTGGGAGGGCCAATGGAGGAGGAGGTGGTAGGAGGATCCATGGAGGAGTTGATAGTGGAAGAACCTATGCAGGCATTGATGGTGGGAGGACCCATGGAGGCGTTGATAGTGGAAGAACCTATGCAGGCATTGATGGTAGGAGGACCCATGGAGGCGTTGATAGTGGAAGAACCTATGCAGGCATTGATGGTGGGAGGACCCATGGAGGCGTTGATAGTGGAAGAACCTATGCAGGCATTGATGGTGGGAGGACCCATGGAGGCGTTGATAGTGGAAGAATAGTGGAAGAAGAGGAGATAGTAGGAGGACCCATTGAGGAGGTGATAGTGGGAGGGCCAATGGAGGAGGAGGTAGTAGGAGGATCCATGGAGGAGTTGATAGTGGAAGAACCTATGCAGGCATCGATGGTAGGTGCCTATGCAGGCATTTATGGTAGGAGGACCCATTGAGGAGTTGATAGTGGGAGGACCCATGAAGGAGGAGATAGTGGAAGGACCGATGGAGGAGATGATGGTGGAAGGACCCATGGAGGAGTTGATAGTGGGAGGACTATCATGGAGGACCCATGGAGGAGTTGACAGTAGAAGAACCTATGCAGGCATTGATGGTGGGAGGACCCATGGAGGAGTTGACAGTGGGAGGACCCATGGAGGCGTTGATGGTGGGAGGACCCATGGAGGAGTTGATAGTGGAAGAACCTATGCAGGCATTTATGGTGGGGGGACCCATTGAGGAGTTGATAGTGGTAGGACCCATAAAGGAGGAGATAGTGGGAGGACCCATGAAGGAGAATATGGTGGGAGGACATATGGAGGAGTTGACAGTGAAAGAACCTATGGAGAAGATGATGGTGGGAAGTCCCATGGAGGCATTGATGGTGGGAGGACCCATGGAGGCGTTGATGGTAGGAGTATCCATGGAGGAGTTGATAGTAGAAGAACCTATGCAGGCATTTATGGTGGGAGGACCCATTGAGGAGTTGATAGTTGGAGGACCCATGTAGGAGGAGATGGTGGGAGGACATATGGAGGACATGATAGTAGGAGGACCCATGGAGGAGTTGATGGAAGTTGATAGTGGATAATTGATAGTGGATAGTGGTTGATAGTGGGATGACCCATGGAGGAGTTCACAGTGGAAGAACCTATGGAGGAGATGATGGTGGGAGGACCCATGGAGGAGCTGACAGTGGAAGAACCTATGGAGGAGAAGATGGTGGGAGGACCCATGGAGGAGCTGACAGTGGAAGAACCTATGGAGGAGAAGATGGTGGGAGGACCCATGGAGGAGCTGACAGTGGAAGAACCTATGTAGGAGATGATGGTGGGAGGACCCATGGAGGAGCTAACAGTGGAAGAACCTATGGAGGAGATGATGGTGGGAGGACCCATGGAGGAGTTGATAGTGGAAGAACCTTTGCAGGCATTGATGGTGGGAGGACCCATGGAGGAGTTGACAGTGGGAGAAGCGGAGCCAGGGAATCCCCATGCCAGAGGTGACTGGAAGAGCTGGACGAGACCAGCAACAATTAACAAACAGTTGTGCAAGACAGGACTAGCGATGATAAAAAACACTCTATGATGGAAGGGACCTCTAGAGGCAGAAGCGGTTCATGGATCATGGTGGGAAGTGCTATCTCCATCTCCCCAGTCTATCAGACACTCCTCTTCTTCCAGCTCCACTAATATTCCCACTGGCAAGGATGTAATGACCGGCTCACATACTTGGTCAGCCGGGACCTCAGACTCGAGGCTGCTGGCTCTGGCTCCATTGCGGCATAAGCTGGGTCTCTTGATCTGCAGTGATCCACTGGAGGAATTTGGGCCGGCAGGATTTGGACAGACATAGATTGTGTGGAGCAGGCTTCCTCCTCAACAATTAGTTGCCTGTTGGCGAACATGTAAAACTAGCGATCAAAGACTTTAGATTTTAGCCTAGGATCAGATGAATCTTTTAGGATTCTGAAAATGTGTCTCAGATGGCCAAATCATACAGCATGAACCCAGCTTTACTCATACTGATCCAAAACAATAGCTCTTAATTCTCATTCAAGCATGAAAATTTTTAAACATAACTGTTGGAATTGCTCACCAGCCATATGAGAGCCAATGGAACTTTTCATCATTTACATCAGACCGGACATAATGCACCTTGAAGGACCATGTTTGATTTTCAGCAAATAATGACCTAATGACAGTTTAACCAATCATGAAAATTCTCCCATCAATCACTCACTCTCATGCCTTCTTAATCCATAAGACTTTGAAACTTTCAGTCCCTCTATTAAAGATCCATTTACCCAACACTTTGACACTTTTAATGTGTTTGCATTGATTATGTTCGCATTACATTTTTTACATTATGAACAATTTAAAGCATTTACCTAAGTTGATGTTTGGGTGAATTAACTTTCAATGGAGGGACAGAAATCTCTCAGATTCATATACGTATACTCACTTAAAAACGTTGGGTTAAAAATAACCCAACACGTAACCCAACTGTGGGTTGGTATAGCACCTTCCCAACGTTGGGTTATTTTAACCCAATGCATTGGGTTACAAAACAGTTGGGTTAAAAGTAACCCAACAGTTGAGTTAAATTTTTATTTTTATTCAAGCCATTATTTTAATAAATAAAATACCCATTGTTTTCAAATACAGATTTTTTTATTTGTATAAAACAATACATGTGCTTTAAAATATATATTTTAAATGTCAAACTAAATATTGGGGAGTAAATATTTATTGTAAATATACATAAATGTGTAAATATTAAATTCAAAATACACAGCACACATAATGTATACCATCATATACTTCGAAGACCTTGTAAATAGCCCACTACACTCTTAAAAATGTTGGGTAAAAACAACCCAAGTTGGGTTGAAAATGGACAAACCCAGAAATTGGGTTGTTTGAATGGGTCCATTCACTGGGTTCAAACAACCCAATTTCTGTGTTTGTCCATTTTCAACCCAACTTGGGTTGTTTTTACCCAACATTTTTTAGAGTGTAGTCATGTTTATAATGCTTTTGCAGTTCTTTTTTGTCTTTTTCTTTTCTTGGTTTTCTTTTTTTTTTTTTTGGTTTCTTTCACTAAATGATAAAGAGCAGCTTGGACATTCTGCTAAACTTCTGTTGCGGTCTATAGAAGAAAGAAACTTGTGGGTTTGAAATGATGTGAGCATGAGTGAATGATGTCTGACTTATTTTTAGGTGAACTGCTTTTGGAATTGTTTTAATCTTCTCATAAGATAAAAGGAATTGGTTACTTACCAGAGTTGGTTCCATAGAATAATACAGAACCTCAGAATCATCATCGATCGCTTCAATCCGGGCAATGCTGGTATTAACCGGTGTAAGCTGTGCAATGCACACAAAACGTAACATTTATGGACTAGAATGACAACATTCTTAAATTGACAGTTGGTCTAGAAACTGTTGGCTGTCTGAATTATGATGTGCATATCTGTGATTTTTAAACCAAACCCTATAGAACTCCTGAATAGAATTTGTTTAGGCCACATTTTTACAGTAAGTACACGTTGTTTAGGACCAACAATAATTATTTAGAAAATGTCTTACTAGGAAAAAACGTTGAATAACATGCTCTCACCTCATTTACGTTAAGTATATACTCGCTCTGTTCAAATGTCGGAGGGTTGTCATTGATATTCTCAACTCGCACAATCACAATCAGAGTGATCTGTAGATAAAATGAATATGAATATGAAAGGTCAAAACGACAGATGTAACAGCTGGCTAGATGTTAGAAAAAATAAAAGAGAAGGACCCATTTTAAATAATGTGGCCTTAACTACTATGTACTAACATTGTAATTAATCATTTGATACAATGCACTTATTGTGTAGCCTACATACATGTCTTTACGATAGGTTTTTTTGTGTGTGTGCCACTGACATGTCATGCAGCGACAGCGGCCTATTGGTTTGTCTTCTAAATTGACAGGTCAAAGTGAGAGAGACCTCCCCTCCATATTCGGCGCTTTTTTCTATTTATTTATTTATTTATTTATTTATTTATTTATTTATTTATTTAAGCGCATGGAACTGTAAAAGGCGAATACCCGCACAGCGCAGACGCTGACAATCGTGCGAACGGCACTTTGACTTCCAATTTTGTTTTATACAATCGTGTGATATGGGAACATTACAGGTTCTGTGGTAAATCAGCTGAAAACAGCCGTGAGCATTTAAAATACATGACGAGGTAAAGTGGAAAACAGCAATACACACAAACGTTTCACTTTAGCACAATCACAATTTACCTTGCAGCTACTAACAGCGAAGAAATATGGTGTTTTGGAGGAAACACATTTATTAAAATTGTTGCTTTTATTACTTAAATTAATATTGCAGAATATAATTCACTTTTTATAGAGGCTGTTTTTGTATTTTCGACAGGTGTTTACAATTTTTTTTTATTACAAATATAATAGTTTATTATATATGTTTTATATATTTAGAAACCATATAGCCATATAATGAGGAGCAAGGTTTTACAGTCTATGTTTTTCCCCGGTGACTATCATGATCTTACATTTAAATGAAACTGGTCTACAGTTAAACTACAGTCTAAAGCACAGTCTAAAACAGCTTTAAAGCCTAGATCCCATGAATTAAGGATGTTTTATGAACTTTTTAATAGATCTAATTACATTTTATTAAATAATATTTCACTGATAGCCTCATGAAAGATAGATATCAGTGTCTTACTTAAATTATGTATTAACTCTTGAAAGGGGGTATTTCAACAACAAAAAATGATTTTTTTCCCCTCACAAAATGTGATCTTTTTTCAGGGATTTTTTCACCCTGATGTCATTCCAAACCTAAATGAATTTATTTCTGTGTAACATAAAATAAAATATTTTTAGTCTGTTTTTTTTTGTTCATACAATATTCAAATGGTAGCCTAACCAAAATTGCTTGGTTACCAACATTTAAGTTACAAACATTTAAAGGTGCACTATGTAGTATTTTTGCAGTAAAATATCCAAAAATCACTAGGCCAGTGTTATATATTTTGTTCAGTTGAGTACTTACAATATCCCAGATGTTTCCAACTATTTGTAAATTGTGAGAAAATTGCTATTTTAACTAAGGACAGGGACGTTTCAGCATTGCATTGAGGGAGTCGCCTGTCAATCACGTCATATCTGCGCTACCCTCGGTTTTGGCTTTTATTTGACAGGAGCTTTTTACTCTCAGCAATGTGTACAAATGAACGCACGGAGTAACGTCATAACATAGTTTTAAACACACTTAAATGTATCTAATATGATAAACAGAGCTGCTTTACCTCAAAATCATAATCGGAAGAGCGGATCAGTGCAGGCGCCCGGCGAATGTGTCCCGTCCCGTCATAATAAAAGTCCCGGTATTCGCGAGGCGGGAATTTGTTTAACAATCGCTCCAGCGGCCGTACTCAGCCCCACAACACTTGGTCCTGCACTGCTTTACACTACAGTAACGTTAATAACCGCATGTATGAACGTGATTTATGCCCGAGTCCTATTTTCCACCGGCTGTTATGTGAAGACCACATCTCCCAAGATGCTGCGCTCACACTTTGTTTCATCAAACTACACATTTGTTTTGAATAGGCGCCCTCCACTGGACGGAAAGTTGCATAGTGCACCTTTAAAAGAAGTAAATTTACTTTACTGCATCTTAGCTCAAAATTACCAGTGCTTTACTGACAAGTGCATTTCTGCGTGTCAAAAAAAGCAATATTAAGTTTCTCTGCATTTGCAGCAAATTCAATAATATCTATTATTATTTGTCCTTGTCCTAGTTTTATTTATTTACTCACTCCAATTTAAGGCCCCAACCCCAGCAAAAACATTCACAGGGAACTCATGGGCTGGATGTGCTGAGTTTGCCAGGGCCCTGTTTTAGCCCCAGTCCAGCCCTGATCAATAGGCGTGTAACAGATGTAAGCGCCTGCAGTCTTTAGCATCCTTATTAGGGCGCTCGACTCACACACCTGTTCGAATCCTGCTCAGCGCGGGTCAAGTTGGACCGGTTACACATGTTCCACTAATGTTTGACAACAAAGTGAAGAAATAATTTTTGTCTTCATTTTCTACAGTTTTTTAATATTTTAAATCTAAAAAAAAAAGCATTTTTGTGTGAGCTTGTGCTATCTTTCTTTCAAATAAATGACACATGGTTTCACATTTTATCTAATGCAATGACTGTTTGGAGAACTTGCCTGTTTCAGAGTGTCTATTGCCACCTTGGCAAAGGCCATTTACACAAACTACACCCACCAATATCTGACACAATTACAAAAGAAACCTGTCTGCTGATAACAGGATCAGTGTCACATTTGACAAAATCCGTCTGAACTCTTTCTTCTAACTTTTCCCATCGCATATCAGATCGGTAAGGTGATTAGTTTAAATAAAAATTAGGAAAATATTTGAAAAGTGGTAATAGAGTACCTACCGGGTATTTAACCCTCTGGGGTTTTTCATTTTTGGGGTCACACTCAGGCCTAATTAAGATTTAAAAAAATGTGGGTAAAATCAAAAAAAATATTTGTTTTCAATATTTTTTCTTTTCTTTTTTAGAAAAATAAAAATTCTTTTTTAGATAATTTTATGATTTATTATTATTATTTATGCAATAATTATGACCCATTTTTCACATTGAAAATAATAAAAAATGATTTATAAATTTTTATTATTATTTTTTATTAAAGCTGTATTTCATTTTAGAGGCAAGCCTAGGCCTCATGAAAACATATTTTTCAGTTTTATTGGTGCCATCTGGTCGACACATTGAGCATTTTTATCATGTAATAGCACATTTTTACCACTAGAGTGGATTCACAGAACCAGTGTGTGCGTGTGTTTGTGTCTGTTTTGCACTCTTAATGTTTTAGAGATTCACCCCTTCACTGTTAAGTCCTTTTTCTCTGCATCCTGGCTGATTTGTAGATTATATGCACAAAAAACTCTGTATTTTCATATTTTTGCCAATTTCCCATTCTTTCCTATGGGGGTCATTTTTGACCCGAAGACCCCGAGTGTTACAATTTTTTTTACGACCACTTAGATTGTTCAAATCCTGTCCCCAATTTTTCTGGGTGTTCATATAAAAAGTACCAATAAAGTCACCAAGTTTCGGACCATTCCGATGAAACTACAATTTTTTTTAAGCACTTCAGGTCGTTTTTGACCCGAAGAACCCCAGAAAGTAGGAATACACTGTTTATCAGGAAGGGTTAATAGGTGTAGGGAGGGTTTAAGGCAATATCAATTTAATGATTTTAATAAATATAATAATTTACACACTCACTATGTTATTATCATTGCATACTGTTTTATTCTACAATACACTGAGGGGCAAATAATATCACTACACTTATTACAAAGAAAATGCTGCTATTTTCACTTAGATCAAATAGTCTCTTTTTGTTTTACATTCATCTGCACATAACTAATTCACTTGTATTTGTACTTGTGAGTAACTTACACTTCTGTAGCCAGTTTTATTACATCTGACCTGGACAGTCAGCTCTTCAGGACCTGAAAGTGTCTGGAAAACAGGTTAATATCAACCGAAGTATCAAATTTCTGTGTTCTTTCAATGTAAATTTTCCTAATGTTTAACCAAAGCCATATTAGCTTAAGATGGTCAAACTGGTATTGGGAAGATGGCAGCTGATTTGTTGCCAGTCCAGTTTGGTCCACCAGCAGGTTTAAAGGACACTTGCGGTGAGAAATGACCCTAGGGGTAATTAACAGATGGTTACCGAGTAGATCGTTCTCTGGGATGCGTTTTCATGAAAATCGAATGTAAAGAGTTTTATCTCTAAAAACAGATTAGCTTATAACGCTTGTCTATGGGGCACAGAGTAGTGAAATTAAATCGCTAGTTAATACCACTAACAAGACTCAAAATAGTCTCACACTAACACAGTAGCATAATGAGGGTCCCTACATGCAAACCGAAGCATTGAGAACTTTGTAAGAGTACAAACAGTTACAAGAAGATACTTTATAAACACAGCGCATTACGCGTTTACAGACGGCAGCCATCTTGGAAAACAGTCTTGACGAGTCGATCCACAAACGCTGTGCTGTTTGATAGGAATTAAGTTTGTGAAATGTAATTACATGGACATTTTTATTTTTATTTATTTATTTTTTCTGTTGCGTTCAGTGCTTTCTTCCGAAAACAGCGGCCCATATGAGATTCAAAGTCACAGTTCATCACTTAGCACAGCGTTCGTCGCTCGACGAGTCGAGACTGTTTTCCAAGATGGCTGCCCTCTGTAAACGCGTAATGTACTGTCTTTATAAAGTATCTTCTTATTAAACTGTTTGTACTCTTACAAAGTTCTCAGTGCTTCGGTTTGCATGTAGGGACCCTCATTATGCTGCCGTGTTAGTGTGAGGCTATTTTGAGCCTTGTTAGTGGTATTAACTAGCGATTTAATTTCACCCCCATAGGGCCCATAGACTAGCGTTATAAGCTAATCTGCTTTTAGAGATAAAACTCTTTACGTTCGATTTCATGAAAACGCATCCCAGAGAACGATCTACTCGGTAAATATCTGTTAATTACACCTAGGGTCATTTTTCACCGGAGTTATCCTTTAA
Organism: Pseudorasbora parva; assembly: GCF_024679245.1. Lineage (NCBI taxonomy): Eukaryota > Metazoa > Chordata > Actinopteri > Cypriniformes > Gobionidae > Pseudorasbora > Pseudorasbora parva. The sequence goes on along the minus strand of NC_090172.1, from coordinate 3,664,467 downwards.
ACTAGGTGAACTGGCTGGTAATTTGGCCAATTATCCGATTACACATTATCCATTACCAGCTTGGATCTGACTGAGCTAGAAACCATTTAAACATGTCATCTCTTGTCTTGATGCCACTGGCAGTTATTTATTAGACTTAAGTCATCCCATTTCTCAAGTAAATGCATCTATATTTGACCTGGGAAAAAAAGACACAAATATTTACTGAGGAAGAAAATCGGATTGAAGCAAGTTTGAGCTTTTCCAGCAGGGTCATCCTAGTCTTGTTCCTCAAATTGCACACGAGACAATGGAAAGTCATGAAATAAACCTACTTCAAAGTCCAGGCCTTTCTTTGCCACCAGTTCTGACCCTCTCAGAAAGAAAGCGTTTCCAGGATTCTCTGTGAGATTCAGCGTTACATCCTTTATTGTTGTGTTAATATAAACAACAACTGTGTCATCTGTGTTGTTCTCTTTAATCGTCACAGGCTCGGAGGGGGCCGTACAAACTGCAGAGAGAAAACATATATGAACATTTGGCCCCGCTTTATATCAAGTGTCTTAAAAGGGTACTTCACTGCTGGCAATATGGGCTTTCAATATATCTTGGCTAACAATACAGTAGAAGGAGGATGTTGTCCGAGCCGATCCTCCCTATACACAAACTACATGAGTTGCGTAGGGACCCCATCTATCTATCTATCTATCTATCTATCTATCTATCTATCTATCTATCTATCTATCTATCTATCTATCTATCTATCTATCTATCTATCTATCTATCTATCTATCTATCTATCTATCTATCTATCTATCTATCTATCTATCTGTTCATCTATCCGTCCATCCATCCATCCATTAGTCCATCCATCCGTCCATCCATCCATCCATCCATCCATCCATCCATCCATCCATCCATCCATCCATCCATCCATCCATCCATCCATCCATCCATCCATCCATCCATCCATCCATCCATCCATCTACCACATAGAACGCTCTAGCAACTTCAAAGCAGCCACCCAGCTCACCATAGCAACCACCCAGAATACCCTAGCAACCGCATAGCAACAACCTAGCAACCACATAGCAACCACCTGATTACCATAGCAACACCCTAGCAACCACCCCAAGTACCTTAGCAACCACACAGCAACACCCTAACAACGCCCCCAAGTGCCATAGCAACCACCCTGAGTACCATAGCAACTGCATAGCAAACACCTGAGTACCCTAGGCTTTAAAATCTTGACCCCCATTCGCTGCCATTATAAAGCTTGGAAGAGCCAGGACATTTTTAATATAACTCTGATTGTGCTCGTCTGAAAGAACATCATTTACACCTAGGATGACTTGAGGGTGAGTAAATCATGGGATAATTTTTATTTTTGGGTGAACTATCCCTTTAACTACCATGTAACTAACATTTAAATTATTCATAAGTACATTACATTGTAATTACATCTATAACTACACTGTTGACCCTTACTCATATCCACCTCAATAGCAGCACTTGTGTTTTGCAATATAACATCAACACAGTGTTCACAGTATCTAACAATTATTATTATTATTATTAATTTTGATGTGTGCACATGGTAAAGACACCTAATATAAAGTGTGACCCATTTCAAGAGGCAGTTTGTTTACAGTGATGCCACAGTTTGTTTAGGAAAGTATTTTGAACATTAGACATTTTGACCCTCTATATTCTTTTCGTCCAATGATAACGAACAGTCATGGCGTCTTTTTATTGCCACTGAAATCCCTTCCATCATACGAAATACCAACAGAGAGAGAGACTGATGCATCTCGTACCCACACACAATAGCAAATACTTTGATCTAAAATCTAAAACAAGAGTAACTTACTTTTCTCAGCAAAGCAGATTTTGGGAAGGAATAATGCAAACACACAGCCGAAGAAGGTAGTCGTGGATTTACGCTTAAACTGCATGTCCATTTCCTAGTTTCTGATGCACACAAATAAGTATGGAGGACTATGAGACCGTGGCACCAGCTGGTACTTCTTCACATAAAGCATTGACTGTGCTGCCCGATGAGTGGGAGTCGACTCCAGTCGCAATGTTTGTGACTTCATCTTACGGTCATATATTGCCTAAAGAGCTTGCCAGCAGTCGACTGCTCCCACCCACCCAAATACTTGCATCTGTTTTTCAGGGGTCATTTTGTATTAGTCAATCCACTGCAGGACGGGAGGCTGTGTGAAATCTGTGAAACATGCTAACTTTACTTAATGCAGGACTGGATGCATAAAAATCAATTCTACACTGTAAAAAAAAAAAAAAAAGTTACCTGGTTGCCTTTGAGTTCATTGAAATAAATTTTTTGAGTTAATACGATGAAAATGTTTTGAGAATCGACAACCTTTCTTCAAATATCATTAACAGATTTTGTAAGCATATTGGGTAATTGTGTGTTTTATTTGTGATGACGCAGTGAAACATGCCATATTGTGCTATTTTCATGATTTATCACATGGTTCAGATACAATAATATTGAGTTTCTATTTAGCAAACCAATTTCCTTTATTGTATCAACTCAAATTTTTAATTTGCAACCGGGCAACTGGGTAACATACTTTTTTAAGTTAAACCAACAATATTTTTTTTTTACAGTGTATCTGTTAAAATACAGAATAAATGTGCTGAGAAATTAAATAAAAATGGCCAACACTTTAGTAAGTAATAGTGCTCAGCTGAATGTGGTAGTTCATTATTAGTAAATAAAAAACTATAATTTTTTCACAACTAAATAAATCACAGTTGTTCTTACTAAGACTTGTAAGTAAACTTTACTTAATGTCCAATAATTTGACGAACTTACTTAAAACAATTTAGTAATCTGAACTATTTGCATGCTATGCCTTCATTAATTAGAAGACATTACACTGTACATTTTTTTTGTTAGTTTAACTTAAAAAAGTAAGTAACCTGGTTGCCTTAAAATTTTGAGTTTATTGAAATTAAAAATTTGAGTTGAATAAATGAAGGAAATTGGTTTAATAAATAGAAACTCAAAATATTATTGTATCTGAACCACATAAACAATGTGATAAATCATGAAAATAGCACAATTTGCCATGTTTCACTGCATCATCACAAGTAAAACACACAATTACCCAATATGCTTACAAAATCTGTTAATAATATTTGAATAAAGGTTGTCGATTTTCAAAAAATGTTCGCTGTAGTAACTCAATTTTTTTATTTCAATGAACTCAAAATTTTAAGGCAACCAGATAACTTTTTTTAAATTGTATTTACAGTGTACTTGACTGGTTTGAGTACCATTTTGCCAAAGAAAAAACAAACAAACACGGTAGGCAAAAGGTTTTTGACGCGGGGCAATTTTTTATAGACTTCACTCATTTCCTCCACTTCCTCTCGCCCTTATGGTGATCAGTGTTCCCTTTGGTTGGGCACTTATATTAATAATAATCTTCCCATTGATGCAACAAAGAAATCACAGTTATCTGATTTCAAAGGAAGGGAAGTAATAAATATTAAATATATAATGTAAAATATTTGTGATTGAAGATATTAGTGTTGAAATCCGATGGCTCAGAAAGGCCTTCATTGACACCAATGTCATTTCCTCTCTCAAGACCCATAAAGGCACTAAAGACGTCGTTACAAAGCCCATCTCACTACAGCGGCTCGACAATCATTTATAAAGAGACCACAATAGTTTTTGTGCGCAAAAAAACTAAATAACGACTTCTATAGTGATGGGGCGATTTCAAAACACTGCTTCGTAAAGCTTTGATTAAGTAGGTTACTAGCATGATTAAGTAGGTTACTAGCATGATTAAGTAGGTTACTAGCATGATTAAGTAGGTTACTAGCTTGATTAAGTAGGTTACTAGCATGATTAAGTAGGTTACTAGCATGATTAAGTAGGTTACTAGCATGATTAAGTAGGTTACTAACATGATTAAGTAGGTTACTAGCGTGATTAAGTAGGTTACTAGCATGATTAAGTAGGTTACTAGCATGATTAAGTAGGTTACTAACATGATTAAGTAGGTTACTAGCATGATTAAGTAGGTTACTAGCATGATTAAGTAGGTTACTAGCGTGATTAAGTAGGTTACTAGCGTGATTAAGTAGGTTACTAGCGTGATTAAGTAGGTTACTAGCGTGATTAAGTAGGTTACTAGCGTGATTAAGTAGGTTACTAGCATGATTAAGTAGGTAACTAGCATGATTAAGTAGGTTACTAGCATGATTAAGTAGGTTACTAGCATGATTAAGTAGGTTACTAGCGTGATTAAGTAGGTTACTAGCGTGATTAAGTAGGTTACTAGCGTGATTAAGTAGGTTACTACCATGATTAAGTAGGTTACTAGCATGATTAAGTAGGTTACTAGCATGATTAAGTAGGTTACTAGCATGATTAAGTAGGTTACTAACATGATTAAGTAGGTTACTAGCATGATTAAGTAGGTTACTAGCATGATTAAGTAGGTTACTAGCATGATTAAGTAGGTTACTAGCATGATTAAGTAGGTTACTAGCATGATTAAGTAGGTTACTAACATGATGTAGTAGGTTACTAGCATGATTAAGTAGGTTACTAGCATGATTAAGTAGGTTACTAGCATGATTAAGTAGGTTACTAGCATGATTAAGTAGGTTACTAGCATGATTAAGTAGGTTACTAACATGATTAAGTAGGTTACTAGCATGATTAAGTAGGTTACTAACATGATTAAGTAGGTTACTAGCATGATTAAGTAGGTTACTAGCGTGATTAAGTAGGTTACTAGCATGATTAAGTAGGTTACTAGCATGATTAAGTAGGTTACTAACATGATTAAGTAGGTTACTAGCATGATTTAGTAGGTTACTAACATGATTAAGTAGGTTACTAGCATGATTAAGTAGGTTACTAGCATGATTAAGTAGGTTACTAGCATGATTAAGTAGGTTACTAGCACGATTAAGTAGGTTACTAACACGATTAACTAGGTTACTAACACGATTAAGTAGGTTACTAACATGATTAAGTAGGTTACTAGCATGATTAAGTAGGTTACTAGCATGATTAAGTAGGTTACTAGCATGATTAAGTAGGTTACTAGCATGATTAAGTAGGTTACTAGCATGACTAAGTAGGTTACTAGCGTGATTAAGTAGGTTACTAGCATGATTAAGTAGGTTACTAACATGATTAAGTAGGTTACTAGCATGATTAAGTAGGTTACTAACATGATTAAGTAGGTTACTAGCATGATTAAGTAGGTTACTAGCGTGATTAAGTAGGTTACTAGCATGATTAAGTAGGTTACTAACATGATTAAGTAGGTTACTAGCATGATTAAGTAGGTTACTAGCATGATTAAGTAGGTTACTAGCATGATTAAGCACGTAGTTGTCATTATTTAACATGTTGTTAGCATTATTAAGTTGCTAGCATGATTTAACATGTTGCTAGCATTATTAAGTATGTTGCTAGCATTATTTTACATGTTTGCTATTATGACTAATTATGTTGCTAGCATGATTTAACATGTTGCCAGCATTATTAAGAAGTTTGCTAGCATGATTTAACATGTTACTAACATGATTAAGTATGTTGCTACCATGATTTTAAGTTTTTGCTAACATGATTAACTATGTTGATAGCATGATTTAACATTTTGCTAGCATGATTAAGTATGTTGCTAGCCTGATATAACATGTTGCTAGCATTATTAAGTATGTTGATAGCATTAACATGTGCTTGCATTATTTAACATGTTGCTAACATGATTTAACATGTTGCTAACATGATTTAGTAGGTTTGCTAACGTTATTTAACAAGTTGCTACCACAATCCGACCATTATATGCATGTTGCTAACATGATTTAACATGTTGTTACCACGATTAAGCATATTTGTTAAAATTATTTAACATGTTGTTAGCACGATGCTACCATGATAAGCATGTTACTAGCATGATTTAACACGTTGATAGCAAGATTTAACACATTGATAGTATCTCAAATTTATCTCACAATAAAATAACAATAAATACATTTGCTACTTAACAGATGTGTTTTATTAATGCCTACACCTACCCCAACCCTAAACATATCCTTACAGTAATTTAGATACGGTAATTAAATGAGGCGATATTGATGTGCGCATGCCCAGTGCCCGTAGTTGTATCCCTCAACTCTTTCACCGTGCTGGACGTAGTGTGATGACATCACCGTTTCAGAAAATATACGGATGTACACACGAAAACGGAAGATGATCGTTTTCAGATTTATCCACTTTGAGACCCGGGTTCGAAAAATATCGGATTCATGCTTCTAAAACGCCGGATCCGTGTGGACGAAACGCTGTTACGGTACAAAATTTATACGTATACAGCTAAATGCGTCTTTGCGTGGACGGGGCCTAAGACCATTGTGTTTGAGGGATGGGCTTCATAGAAGCAGGAAGCAAACGAGCCGTTCAAAGGACAGTGGAGACAGCGGTGTGGAATAAAGGGAGAATAGAAGTAAAATACGGCGTTTAAAAAAAGAAAAATAAGTATTAAACATGTTATACTGCGCCCCATAAACGCAACCAAGCCTAGAAAAAAAACACAGAACCACCCCTTTAATTTTTTTTAGTATTTCCTGCGATTGTGACATCCACTGGTATAATACATGTTTGTAGACAAAGATCCTCATAAATATTACACACTGCACCTTTAAAGGGGTGGTTCCGTGTTTTTTTTTCTAGGCTTTAGTTTCATGAATTTTTATTGGCTGAAGTGTGACATATCATATTTACACATCTGCGGAGACTAGCAAGGGTCTATGATGTCACCAACCCAGGAAGAAGCTTGTTGTAGTCCAAACCGGCCATTTTTGTAGTCTATAAACTGCCGTAACTTTAAAAGACAATATCTCCGTTTGCATTGAACTTTCAGCGCTGTAACTTTGCAGATACTGTTTATGCTCAAGCAGCGACATTACACACTAACTAAAGTATTAAAAAAAGTCAAATCGCATGCAGCCACCCCTTTAATAGATCATTGCTGCGTTACCTCTTTAAATGTGGAGGTTTGGATTCAGATTCTATGTGTGAAGGTTCAGGCCATGACTTGTGTGATAGTGTGTGTGTGAGAGCGAGAGGACACACTCTCCTTATGCCGTTTATTTGAGCCTATTTGTTGATAGTATTTAATTCATTTCCTTGAAAATATTTTCCCTCCCTCCCAGCCAATCAGAGCTCCACTCTGCCACATGCGACCGTGACATCCACTGGTATAATACATGTTTGTAGACAAACAAGAAGAGCCCCCTCCACCCCCCACCACTCCTCTGTGTGGGAACAACAGCAACACAGTGTCACATGAAGCAGACACATTGTGCAGCCAGATGTAGATGTGCACAGATGCACACACATGTAGATGTGTGCTCCGCTCATGGGTTCACTTCAGCGGGCAGAACAGCTGAGCCGTAGGCTGCATTGTGTAGCAAAACAATTTAACCATTTCTCCACACTGTTGGGGTTGTTTCGTCTTTTTGCATGCTCGCATACTGTCCGTCCTAAATAGTGTTCGAAATTGGAATTAGTTTGTCCCAAATTGTAGTCTGTTGTAATGAGTATGCAGGGGTGCGTTTACCGTACATAAGTCACTGTTTAAAGGGTTAGTTCACCCAAAAATGAAATGTCTGTCATTAACTCCTCCCCCTAATGTTGCTCCACACCTGTAAGACCTCATCTTCGGAACACAGTTTAAGATATTTTATATTTAGTCCGAGAGCGTATGCAAGTGTATGCACACTATACTGTCCATGTCCAGAAAGGGAATAAAAACATCATCACAGTAGTCCATATGAGACATCAGTGGGTTAATTAGAGTCTCTTGAAGCATCCGAAATACATTTGGAATAAAGATTCAAACGGTTATTAATCTTTTCATGATTCAGATCGGCAATGTCACGTGATTTCAGCAGTTTGACACGCGATCCGAATCATGAATCAATACCCTGATTCATAACCATTCGAATCTTTATTTGAGGATTGAAAACAAACCGGGAAGAGAAGACAATGCTGAATAAAGTCGTAGTTTTTGTTATTTTTGGACCCAAATGTATTTTCTCTGCTTCAAGAGACTCTAATTAACCCACTGATGTCTCATATGGACTACTGTGATGATGTTTTTATTCCCTTTCTGGACATGGACAGTATAGTGTGCATACACTTGCATACGCTCTCAGACTAAATATAAAATATCTTAAACTATGTTCCAAAGATGAAGTCTTACAGGTGTGGAACGACATTAATGGAGTTGTTAATGACATAACACTGACAGCTTCTTGACCACATCCATCATCAAGAGACAGTGACACTAACATATGATTGTGTTTAGTACTTGCTTTCTGAAGTAAATCACTAACCCATTTCAAGTTTTGCAGATAATAATTATTGTTTCGTTTTCTGTCAGAGTTAACTATGAGTGAAACGTCACTTCATCATTGGGTATCAGACATTGCCACCTTGTGGAATAAAGGGGAATTGCACATAATCGATTATGGCACTTTGCCGCATCGATGCTGAATCGTTCATGCCCCGCATCGCGATGCATCGCCGAATCGATTATTGTTGACACCCCTAATATTCTACATCCCTTAATCCTAAACTTAACAACTAACTAACTATTAATAAGCTTAGCTATTAACACTTACTAATAATAAGCAGTAATTAGGAGTTTATTGAGGCAAAAGTCATAGTTAATAGTGAGAACTGGACCCTAATCTAAAGTGGGACCAATATTTCTATATTCATAAGGTTATATTTAAAAAATTACTCTCATAACATTTATTTATCAGTGTAAATGGAATTTGGTAAACGGTAAGATGTATTTTGATACTGATTTGATTGGTAAGTAACAGTCCTATAGTGTATTGTGTGATTTTTATGTAAGTGATGTTCAACATGTCTGTGCAAGCCAAGGCCCTGAATGATGATCATTTTAACTGCAAGGTTCTCTTTCACCAGCAGAGGCCAGTGTTGTGCCGCTTTACAGTAATAAATGAGTTGGCTATTATACCTGGAGAAAGCCTTAGTATTCCTATTCATCTTATGGCTTTGGACTCAGATAAAACAGGACCGTGATTGTGGAAGAACGCAATTCATTTGAAGTCTGCCATCTCTGCTCAAGGGACCAGAGAACATCTATACGAGCTCATTTCAATGTTCCCCATATTTATATGGCAATTATGAACACATCACAAAGAGTTCCCGTTTGGGTTAGGTTAACATAGGAACATACTGAAAGTAGAGAAGATGGGATTTTGTGTTTTTATGAGTACATGTGGGAGTAAAAGCAAATGAGATGAAGAGAAGAAACCATAACTTTCAGATTTCGGATATACAGCTCTTAATAAGAGGGAGAAAGAGACAGCAGAACCTGATGAAGATCTGCCCCAAATCGTATTATGAAAGGATAAAAAATATTTATGGACCTAAGAAGAGTTAACAAACTTTTGAAAAGGAATTTAAAAAGATGTATGTTTGTTTTTATTACAGTAATTTATAGGAAGTGACAGAGTTAGATATGAAATGGCTAGCCTAGTTCAAAGCAACAGGGGATTATTTTTTATTTTTTTTAATACAGAAATCTCTTTTTAAAGTCCCAATGAACTGGAAGTTGCAACTGATTTTATGTCAGTGCTGTGACGTATTTCCAAGTGAAGCAGATTATTGAATAGAGGGCAGGGTTTGACTTCAGCACTCCTCCTCTCCATCTCTCGCTCACAGCAGACTAACGGTTAAAGGGGGGGGGGGGGGGGGTCGTTAAAGATATTCAAACTCAAGCCATCACACTGACTTCATCTGAGAAGTAATGCCACTCCAAACCGGAAGTTACTTTTCAGATATTTATTAAAAATTAATTCAAATTACCAGTACATTTTCATTTTTTACAAATGTCCTGGTAATTTTCTGCCAGGACATTATCCAGTAATTTTACGGAAATTTCCGTTGACCCTTAAAACACAAACTAATGCAATGTGTAATTCAAAATACAGGTAAAACACCTGTAAAAAAAAACAATACGGGAAATTCCTTCATATTTATACAGTACATTGTGCCCTATTTTTACAGACTGTTTTTATAGTGCAGTATGTGTGTCGTTGTAAATCTGTTCATCATATAAAGCCATCGTGTCTCTTTAGAAGATTTGGATTTGGGTTAGAAACTCGATAGGTTATTTTTAATAGATACGTTTGATAAATAAGACCTTTTAAGTTTGAGAGGAATGGAATTTAAAAGTAACTTTAATGTACTTTTTACATTTGTGTTTAGGAGTTACACGAAACAACATGATGGTGAGTACATGATAAAAAGAGTTTACATTTTTGGGTGAATTATACCTTATAAAAACAGAAAGTTGAACCTTAAACAAAACAACTCTAACGCGAATCCTATCATTTGCATCAATACATATTGTCCCATTTTTATATCACGACATATCGATTAACGATAGATCGTTGCACCCCTCGTTATAAACGTAATTAAACTAAACTATCCCTGTTGGAATTTAAAGGGACAGACACCAAAACTGCGCCTTTGCTCACCCTCAAAAAGTGAAAATTTTAACATGCTATAAAAAAATTATCTGTGGTGCTCACCCTTCCCTGCTCCTTGGTTGTCTGAGTGTGTTCACCTGTTCCTCATGTCCTCTGCTCCCTTTATAATGTGTGCTTTTTCCCTCATGTGTTGCTGGTTCGTTATTTGTTGTGCCTATGTGTGCTGTTAGGCTATATGTGAGTACTGCTGTTTGGTCCTGCCTTGTTTCCTGTGTCTCTAATTTCTGTCCTGCAAGCAGAGCTTCCCTGGCAGCCTGTTCTCTTGGTCTAGCAGCAGTTTGGTGTGTTTCCTGAGATACCTGATTGCATTGCCCTAGGATTCCTGCCTAGCCATCGCTGGTTTCCTCTGGTCTTGCTGTGCTCTGACCAGAGCTGTGCTTGCTGCTCTCCAGTCTACAATCTACTGGAGCTGGTTATAGTGGTTGCTCTTTCTGCCTGCTATTGTGTTCCTTATCTGCCACTGTTTGGACTGTGTGCTCCTCCTCACCATTCCTTGTCTTCATCATCTGTTGTGTCAATAAACCCCTGATCACTCATTCCTGCATTTGAGTCCTCTTTCAGAGAACTGTGACAGAAACAGCCTCGTCTACTCAAATTACATGACTTTGGCGGTTTTATACATGCTCTGAATCACTGGTTCGAAGCAAAGGAACTCATGTCACAGTTACATAATTACACTGCAGAATATAATTTCAAGACTATAAAATTACCTCACGTCATTCAATGAAAGCAACTGGACATGTAACATTGTTGGTTCACATCAGAGAGCAACTTTATGATATACTCTAAAATACGCCAACATGCTCATGCATAAACCATTCACCAGCAGCACATCTGCAAGATTTATGAACTTTCAGGAATCTGCCAATGCATACAGTGTTCACGGGAATGCAAAGTGCTTAAATACAAATACCAACAATGTGTTAATCTTCTAAAACCAGCTTGCTCCATTTCACAAGTCCTTCTGTAGAACGGATAAGGCAAATCCTATTTTCCCCCAAACCATGCCAACTTGGCTTGACAACTAGGGCAGGGTTTGACCGAACAGGTTTTTTAGCATTGATGTCACAAATTCATGCTATTTTAAAGTCATTTAGTGCATGGAATGTGCTGTGAAGCTGTAGAAAGATTGTTTGCCAGCATTAACCTTTCAAAACAAGCCCACTGAAGGAGTTCATGAGCATTTCAGCGACTGAAACAGTTCAGTACACAATCAATAACAGATATAACGCAGAACATTGTACTGTCTCGTACTGATGGCAATGCAAACACTGCAGGTTCACTCCTCATGATCTGGATAAGGTGAACGGGCCACTTAACACCCTCCTGCGTCAAGAGGATTTCTCCTGTAATTAATGTCACATAATCTTCTAAAATGACTAAAGGGTAACACTTAAGAATAATGGTCCGTTATTAATAGATAACTATGCAGGAAGTAATGCAGGACTAATGCGTAGCACTACATTAACACTTCAGCTACTACTATTAACTAATATAGAAACAAACGTAACTAATCAGTAAGGAATATTGAATTTAGGAGATAGTTCCTTATTAAGTAATCAATAATTACTGACTGAGATTAGCCTCATTAATAACTATTAACTAACTGACCAATTATCACATTATTGAGCAACACATTCTCACACCCAACTCGTCACATATGGACGCTTGACCAGGACCCCTTGTCGTCACTTTTCAACGAACTGGGCGTACCTTTATCGTCAATTTTCGATGCGATGGGTGCTCCATTCATTTAAATGAGAAACCTTTGGCTTCATACACAGACGCATTTAATTATTTGCGTTTGTAAAAGCAGACATGATTTTATTAATATTTAAAGGCTACTTTTATATTTTGGAGCAACTAACCCCACTCCTACCCTAAACCTACCCACATCCCAGCTAACAGGGAACGTTCTCAGAACGTTGGCTAACGTTATCTGAAAGTTCTCTCAAAGTTATCAAAAAACGTTCTTCCAGTAACGTTATTAGAACGTTGTGCCAACGTTATTTGCTATTGAGAAACGTTCTAAAAACGTTAGCTATAAAACGTTATTCTTACATTGTTAGTGGAACGTTTTAAAAACGTTACTACATTAAAAAAAGTATTAGTCATTACAAATTAGTCATACAGCTTTTTTTCTCAAACTTCAGATACATAATTTGTATATCCAGAGACAACTTAATGACACTTAAATGCTATTTTCGTGTATATATTTATTTTTTTACAATCAGAAGAAAAATCTAGTAAACTAATTATGTATTAAATATAAATGTAATATAAATATAAAAGTCAATTATAAAAGTGGTTTTAGCTTTTTTAAAGAAAGAATAAGATGTCAATAAACAAAAGCCAGTGCATTAAAGGAGAAAACAGGAATATTTTATTTGATCATACTCCACACCCTTATTAGAACGTTATTTAACGTTCTTAGAACCTAATGAGAACGTTAATACAACGTTCCACAAACTGGACATTTCAACGTTCCTAGAACGTTCAAAAACGTTTTTAGAACTTAATGGGAACGTTAGGGAAACGTTCTTATAACCTAAAATTGTTAGCTGGGATCTTAACAATATAAAACACATAACAGGCAAATAAATGTACAGTCACAAGTATTTATTGCAAAATCTGACCAAAACAGTATAAAAGCAGGGCCGGCGCTCCGCACACGCACATTACGCACTGCGCGTAGGGCACCAAGTACTTGGGGGGGGGGGCACCAAAAAATCTGAGTCGTGAAAAAATCATCACAATAGGCTACTAGTATAAATAACAAATAAAATATTTCTAAAAGCATGTTAATATACAAAAGCAATACAAAAGTAATATAGGCTGTTATGAAGGACTGTCATGTGTACATAAGTACGATTATTGGTGAGTTTCTGACTGGCAGCTTAAATTACAAATAGAATTTTGGCGCCACCTGTAGACCACTCCTCTCAAAGAGGAAATGAGTAAGTGCTTCATCTGGAAGCTTCGAGTGCGGAGCTACGAGTTTCTCCACAGAGATTATTATCGAGTTTGTGCGTGTAGTTAAAAGTAAGTAAAGTAAACTAAAGTTCCGATGTTTATGGTTATTTCTCATATATATTTATGTGTTGTTCCTGTTGAGTGAAAAATAGTTTACCGCGAACTGAAAGTATTAGTAGCATAGATCCTTATCGCAATCGTGCATAGACAATTCTGATGGAGAACGAGTATTCCTCTGTACTATAATTAATTACAAGACATGTTTACATATATTTACCATGAGTGCTATATGCTTTGTTGTACATTCGCGAGCTAAATGTGTATACCGTAAATGCACCGTTATGTTGTTTACATAAAGGCAGCCGGAATGGCGCTAATGACGTTACGTCCGCGAGTTCGAGCCCCGCTCAGAACAGGATTCTTACATGATGATAAATAAGCCTAGCCTACATGACAATATATAGGCTAGTAAATTCGGATTTCATTGCATGTGTAACAGTTTAGTACTTTGTACTGTTATTTGTCCATTTATCATAATTACACATTATTCATGTGTACTGCTATTGGTATCCTTTTGTATATTGTTATTTACCAATTTGTATGTATATATTCAGAACCACAAACTTGCCCCGACTTATGGTGGAGAATAAATGTTACAGAAGAAACATAAGAGTCCTTATTGCATTCTAACTGGATGTGCCATAGTGATTGCAACCAATTTCAACCAGACAATTTAAGTACTTCAAAACATAGGCCTAGACCAAATTAGTCGAGAAAAAGGTGAATCTCTGTGCCAGTCTCCCTCTGGTTTTCAGTAGAATCCCTGAATATTTTGTCTTGTGGTTATCAATGGGGACGTGGCTCAGAAACGGTCATATGATGACCTGAAGCTGATTTTGCAGAAATGTAGACGTGTGCCTCTGTAGGGCCTCTGAAAACTGATGGTAGTGTTTAATATAGTTCTATAGAATAGCAGAATGGTCTCTTTATAGAGATGTAGTCCCTCTGTTGAGTAATTTCTACTGTGCAGTTATGCATGGTGATTAGCAGTTTAAAATGTGCACTTTAAAATTCATACTTCATAAAATTCATACTATTTGCACTAAACATTTTTTGCACTTTTAACTTTCTGTGTTTACATTGTTCAGTTCCAATTATTCATTTGCAGCAGTTATTTTGGAAGTAAATATCTTCATGTGAAGAACAGAGTTGATCTTGATGTTTTAATCGCTGAAATGATGATCCCGCTGCCCCGTGAACGAACTCATTCATATCTCATTCAAATAATTCAAAAGAATCCTGAGCATGACGCAATCGGTCACAAGACACACGAGAGCCAATGACATTTTACAATCAATGCTGACGTAATGACGCAATTGGTCACAAGACATAAGAGAGCCAATGAAATTTCACTATGAAATCTAAATCTACGGGCGGCAATATTTGAAATTTGTTGTGTTCGTGATCTTTGGCGGATGGAGATGCTGATCGCTTTTGGGGATTTTCTTCATGCAAATCAATCGTTTGGCCTCGGAAAACTTGGATTATTTAACTTTTTTGAATAACTTGTGGATGCAGTCGTATGTTATATCCTGTGTTTTAAATCATGTTCACACAAATGGGTAGGTTTAGGGATGGGGTGGGGTTGGGTTACATGTTAAAATGTGTCTAAATAGCGTAAATAAAATAAATGTAAATTGTGATATAGTGAGCTGTTCTTGATTAACCTGTAGGGGGCAATCTAATGTTGTTCGACTATACTTAAAAGTAGCAAAGAAGAAGTTGTTAGTGTGCACATGGAATCACCTGTGATGCCCTCCAATGTACTTCTGGCTGCTTCATTTGTTTGTGAGTAAAGTACCCTTCTGAACAGACTGGTCTCACGAAGTTATTACATTTTGGCGACGAGGATGAAAGGAAAGAAAATAAGTTTTGAATGGAATAGAGCTTGAATCCGTACAAGTTGGAGCTTTGTGGAAAAGATGGCCAACATGGTAGGAACAGTCACACCATTTGATAGTCAATCTCAGTCTTGGGAAGAGTATTGTGAAATCTTGCAACATTTCTTCGAGGCAAATGAGATTACAGAAGCAGCCAAACAAAAAGCGATATTGTTGAGCACGGTAGGAAGTCAAACATACAGTCTGCTGAGGAACTTATTGAGCCCGGTTAAGCCAGGAACAAAGACATTTGCTGAATTAGTGGAAGTGCTGAAGGAGCATTTCAATCCTAAACCCAGTGAAATTGTACAACGGTTTAAATTCAACTCAAGATCCAGAGAAGAGGGGGAAACTGTACTTGAGTATGTGGCAGTATTAAGGAAATTGGCTCATGATTGTAATTACGGATAAAAATTAACAGAGATGCTTCGAGATAGACTGGTATGTGGCATAAGTGATGACCGTGTTCAACGTAGACTGTTGGCAGAAGCAGAGTTAACATTTGAAAAGGCATTAAAAGTAGCTCAAGCTATGGAAGCGGCTAATAAGGATGTTTAGGATTTGCAAATGCAACGCTCATCCAGTTTAATGAGAGTGCATAAAATGTCTGTAAAGCAAGAAGATGGTCAAGGTAGAGCATGTTACAGATGTGGGAGTTTGCAACATTTGGCCAATGAGTGCAGATTTGCTTCGGAGATATGTCACAAATGTGGGAAACAGGGACACATAAGGAAGGTATGCAGATCAAAAAGTCCCACCGGTGAAACAACCTTTAGAGGGGGAGGAAGACGCAAGAGAACGGCCAGAGGAGGACAAAGATCGCATTATGTGAGTAGAGATGAAAAAAGTGCATCTGATGAAGAAGGTATTTTTACAGTTTACACTTTGCAAGAAACTGAGATTCCAAAGGTTGCTCCTCTGACTATCACATTGGTTGTTAATGAATCAAATGTTCCTTTTGAAGTGGATACTGGCTGTGGGGTGACTGTAATGTCTGTGTCAAATTTTTCCAAATTAGGGGAAAAACATAAAATTCCAGAATTACAGACCTGTTCTTTGAAGTTAAAAACTGTTACGTCACGGACACGAGGAAACAGGAAATTGGTGCGAGGACTCAAGTGCAGTGAGAAAATTATAATTTATTATAAAATAAAACATAAACTCAACACAAAAACCCACGAGGGGGAAAAACACATAATCAGGACTGTAACATAACTCAAAAACATACCAACAGAGAAATCACGGGGAACCGGAAGACGCAGACATAACATACACAAGGATCCAACACAGACTGACAAACACAAGGAGATTATAAAGGGAACAAACAAGGCAGATAATGAGGGAGAACAGGTGGGGCAAATTAACCAATAATCAGATAACAAGGGGGAGGGAACTGACAGGGACACGAGCACATGCTCAACATAACAAAACCCACAAGTGCACACAAGACAGGACAGGCATGTGACATTACCCCCTCCTTAAGGAGCGGCTACCAGACGCTCCACTAGGGACGGGAGGGACAGACCCGGGCGGGACGGGAGGGACAGACCAGGGAGGGACGGGAGGGACAGACCAGGGAGGGACGGGAGGGACAGACCAGGGAGGGACGGGAGGGACAGACTAGGGAGGGACGGGAGGGACAGACCAGGGAGGGACGGGAGGGACAGACCAGGGAGGGACGGGAGGGACAGACCAAGGAGGGACGGGAGGGACAGACCAGGGGGGCACGGGAGGGACAGACCAGGGACAGACAAAGAAGGTACAGACAAGGGAGGGGTAAACAAGGGAGGAACGAGGAAAACAAAAAGTTCAGGAGGCCATGGTGGCCCACAAAGTTCGAATGGCCAGGGCGGCCCACCGAGTTCGGGAGGCCCACCAAGTTCAAGCGGCCGGGGCGGCCCATAGAGTTCAGGCAGCCAGGGCAGTGCGGGTAGCGCAGGGCGCCAGGGAGGCGCAGTGAGAGCAGGGCGCCAGAGAGGCGCGGTGAGTGCAGGGGGCGCCAGGGAGGCGCGGTGAGAGCAGGACGCCTCAGCGGCGCACGGAGAGCAGGACGCCTCAGCGGCGCACGGAGAGCAGGACGCCTCAGCGGCGCACGGAGAGCAGGACGCCTCAGCGGCGCACGGAGAGCAGGACGCCTCAGCGGCGCACGGAGAGCAGGACGCCTCAGCGGCGCACGGAGAGCAGGACGCCTCAGCGGCGCACGGAGAGCAGGACGCCTCAGCGGCGCACGGAGAGCAGGACGCCTCAGCGGCGCACGGAGAGCAGGACGCCTCAGCGGCGCACGGCGAGCAGGACGCCTCAGCGGCGCACGGAGAGCAGGACGCCTCAGCGGCGCACGGAGAGCAGGGCGCCTCAGCGGCGCACGGAGAGCAGGGCGCCTCAGCGGCGCACGGAGAGCAGGGCGCCTCAGCGGCGCAGGGAGAGCAGGGCGCCTCAGCGGCGCAGGGAGAGCAGGGCGCCTCAGCGGCGCAGGGAGAGCAGGGCGCCTCAGCGGCGCAGGGAGAGCAGGGCGCCTCAGCGGCGCAGGGAGAGCAGGGCGCCTCAGCGGCGCAGGCAGGGCGTTGGGGAAACTTCTCCAGTCCAGCAGTATCCACCGGCACTGGGACCACCGGAATACGATCTGCTGGCATTGGGACCACCGGAACATGATCTGCCAGAACTGGGACCACCGGAACACGATCCACCGGCACAGGGACCACCGGAACACGATCCGCCGGAACTGAGACCACCGGCACACGATCCACCGGAACTGGGACCACCGGAACTGCCTCCGGGGCTTCGGATAAAGCCCTGTGCTCCTTCCACGCATGCAGGACTGCCACCACAAAGCATCCCATCACAGCCCTCCAGGCCGTTTCCGGACTCGGGACCACCGGAACGGAGTCCACCGGCACAGGGACCACCGGAACACGATCCACCGGCACAGGGACCACCGGAACACGATCCACCGGCACAGGGACCACCGGAACATGATCCACCGGCACAGGGACCACCGGAACACGATCCACCGGCACAGGGACCACCGGAACACGATCCACCGGCACAGGGACCACCGGAGCACGATCCACCGGCACAGGGACCACCGGAGCACGATCCACCAGCACAGGGACCACCGGAACACGATCCGCCGGCACTGGGACCACCGGAATACGATCCGCCGGCACTGGGACCACTGGAACATGATCCGCCGGCACTGGGACCACCGGAATAATATCCGCCAGCATTGGGACCACCGGAACACGATCCGCCGGCACTGGGACCACCGGCACAGGGACCACCGGCACAGGGACCACTGAAACTTGGACCACCGGAAAAGGCACGGAGGGAGACTTCCTTCTCCTCCTCCGTTTCAGGACCACTGGAACACGATCCGCCGGTACTGGGACCACCGGAATACGATCCGCCGGAATCGGGACCACCGGAACACGATCCGCCGGTACTGGGACCACCAGCATATGATCCGCCGGCACTGGGACCATGGAAGGACTGGGGCCCAGGCGGTTGATGAATTCCCAGAATCCCAGACTCCCCATACTATCCATTACCTCCGGAGAGAGGGGCATGTCCAGGCAGAGATTAAAAGCTTCCTTCCACTCTGCCTCATTGAGTCTAAAATGGTCCACCTCCCTGAGGAACCTGCCTGCGAACTGTTGCACATCCGTCCCCTGTTGACGGATGTACCGGGAGTTCAGGTAACGCATTACCCGCAGGTTCTTCTCCCACTCCATAGGAGGATACCGGGAGAAAAAACAAAAACAAAAACAACAAAAAAAAACAAGTCCTGCTGAGTCCTCAAGTGGTTGGATCCTTCTGTTACGTCACGGACACGAGGAAACAGGAAATTGGTGCGAGGACTCAAGTGCAGTGAGAAAATTATAATTTATTATAAAATAAAACATAAACTCAACACAAAAACCCACGAGGGGGAAAAACACATAATCAGGACTGTAACATAACTCAAAAACATACCAACAGAGAAATCACGGGGAACCGGAAGACGCAGACATAACATACACAAGGATCCAACACAGACTGACAAACACAAGGAGATTATAAAGGGAACAAACAAGGCAGATAATGAGGGAGAACAGGTGGGGCAAATTAACCAATAATCAGATAACAAGGGGGAGGGAACTGACAGGGACACGAGCACATGCTCAACATAACAAAACCCACAAGTGCACACAAGACAGGACAGGCATGTGACAAAAACCTATACTGGCCAAGCTTTAACCGTGTTAGGTTCTGCACAGGTGGAAGTCAGATACAAAACAACAGTGAAGGAGTTACTGGTAGTGGTGGTACCTGGAACAGGACCCAATTTATTAGGCAGAGGATGGATTAAGGAATTGGGCTTGGAATGGGAGGCCATACATAAGCTTCAAGGAGTTGAAAATTTAACCTTGCCGGAAGTGCTCAGTCGACATGCAGAACTATTTAAAGAGGAGTTGGGTGAATTGAAAGGTCCACCAGCTAAGATTTATGTGGACAAGGAAGCCGTTCCCAGATTCTTCAAAGCCAGACCAGTTCCTTATGCCATGAAGGCGAGGGTAGAAGTTGAAATAGACCGCCTGTTAAAAGAAAACATCATAGAACCTGTTAAACACTCTGAATGGGCTGCACCTGTAGTACCAGTGTTAAAGTCTGATAAAACAGTACGACTATGTGGTGACTACAAGCTAACAGTAGTTACAGTAGTTTCGAGTTTCAAAGTTGGAACAGTACCCCATTCCTCGAATTAAAGATTTGTTTGCAACATTGTCAGGGGGGCAAAAGTTCACCAAACTGGATATGAGCCATGCTTACCATCAGATTGCATTAGATGCAGAGTCCAAGAAATATGTCACAGTGAATACTCACAAGGGCCTGTTTACTTACCGTGTTTTACCCTTTGGAGTTTCTTCTAGTCCTGCCATATTCCAGAGAACCATTGAGGGTGTACTGCAAGGTATTCCGTATGTGGCAGTTTTTCTGGATGACATCTTGGTGACAGGTCGTAATGAGGAGGAGCATCTCCAAACGCTAGCCAGAGTACTGGAAAGATTGCAGGAAGCAGGACTGCGGTTGAAACGGAGTAAATGTACCTTCATGGAAAGAGAGGTAATGTTCTTGGGCCATAAAGTAGATGAGGCTGGCTTACAACCAGTACCAGAAAAGGTGACTGCTATTCAAAATGCTAAAGAATGTGACCGAGTTAAAGGCCTATTTGGGACTGTTAAATTACTATAATAAGTTCTTGCCCAACTTGTCTACTGTGTTAGCCCCTGTGCACAAGTTGCTGCGGAAAGATGCAAAATGGAACTGGGGTGTGGAACAAGAGGTTGCTTTTGCTCAGTCTAAGAAAATGATCGACTCAGTACAAGTTCTGGTCCATTATGACCTTCAGAAGGATGTAATTTTATCATGTGATGCTTCTCCTTATGGCTTAGGTGCAGTTCTTTCGCATAAGATGCCTGATGGTAGTGAAAGACCCATTGGATTTATGTCACGGATATTGAATCAAGCTGAGCGGAATTATTCACAGTTGGACAAGGAAGGGTTGGCTGTAATGTTTGGCTTACAACGCTTCCATAAGTATTTGTATGGTCGGAAGTTTACCATTGTTACAGACCATAAACCTTTGTTGTCTTTGTTTAATGAGTTAAAGGCGGTACCCCAAATGTCATCTCCTAGGATCCAGCGGTGGGCAGTGACACTAAGAGCCTATGAATATACCATCATCTACAAGCCTGGCAAGGATCATGGAAATGCAGATGCTCTCAGTCGGTTACCATTGTCAACGGAATCTGGCCCGGAACAGGAGGAAAGAGTCCTTATGCTGGAGAATGCAGACATAACCTTGATTACAGCAGAACAGGTGAGAGTATGGACACAAAAAGATCCAGTATTGTCAAGAGTGAGAGAAATGGTACAAAGGGGCTTTCTGCAGGAATTAATTGGAGCTGAGTTTGATCCTTTTACATCTAGAAAAGATGAATTAAGTGTACAGGATGGTTGTGTGCTCTGGGGGGCCCGAGTAATCATTCCCATTGTGGGTAGATCCGAAGTTCTAAAACTACTGCATTAGTGCCACCCAGGAGTCTCTAGGATGAAAGCTTTGGCCCGAAGCTATGTGTGGTGGCCCAAGTTAGATCAAGCGATTGAAAGGTTGGTTAAAACCTGTCAGATTTGTCAAGAGCATAGGAACGTTCCAGCTGTAGCTCCACTGCATCCTTGGAATTGGCCAGAGAAACCTTGGCAAAGATTGCATGTGGATTATGCAGGGCCATTCATGGGAAAAATGTTCTTTGTCTTGATTGATGCACATTCAAAATGGATGGATGTGTATCCAGTGAATTCAGCCACATCGGCTGCCACCATCGAATGTTTGCGTAATAGCTTCAGTAACCATGGAGTACCTGAACTGATTGTATCTGATAATGCCACTTGTTTTGTTAGTGCTGAATTCAAAGAGTTCCTTTATAAAAATGGAGTACGGCATGTCACTTCTGCACCTTATCATGCTTCCAGTAATGGTCTAGTAGAACGGGCCGTGCAAATTATTAAAGGCATGCTGAAAAAATGTTTTGAAGGAATAATTGTCACTAAATTGGCCAGAGTGTTATTCAGCTACAGAATTACTCCCCAGACCACTACGGGACTCTCCCCAGCTGAAATGTTACTTGGGCGGAAATTGCGATGCTCTCTGGACTTTATGCATCCAGATTTAACTAGAAAGATTCAGGAGCAACAACAAAAGCAAAAAGTCCATCATGATAAAAAGGCCCATGAACGTAGTTTTGGTGTTGGAGATCCAGTACTTGTTCGTAATTTTAGCTATGGACCGAAATGGATTCCGGGGCACATAGAGATTGTGACTGGACCACTTTCTTATAAAGTGATGCTGGGTGATGGGAGAGTGGTCAGAAGACATGTGGACCAAATTCATAGCTGGCAGAAATTGCTTGTGAACCCTTCAGAGGACATGGACTGTAGAGATCCTGATTTTGACTTCTCGGATCACGCTACTCCGACAGTTGCTAAGGAGACTGAGGAAACGGGGACTGAGGACATTCCTTGTGAAACCACTCCCTTTGAACCATCAGGGGATTCCTTTCAACTTTTTGAGAGGACCACCGACAGTGACAAATCTATTAGCCCTGTGGTGAGACGGTCACATAGAACCAGGAAATTGCCTGGTCATTTAAAAGATTATGAACTGAAGTAAAAAAAACAAAAACAAAAACAAAAAGATGAACTCTTATTGACAGATTTGGAAGATTGTGAAAAAAAAAAAACTGATTTGTGATGGGTTTTGGGATCTACATAGGTAACTATTTATTGTGGTGATGGTGGAGTATTTTTCCAACTTGGGTGGAAGGGGATGTGATATAGTGAGCTGTTCTTGATTAACCTGTAGGGGGCAATCTAGTGTTGTTCGACTATACTTAAAAGTAGCAAAGAAGAAGTTGTTAGTGTGCACATGGAATCACCTGTGATGCCCTCCAATGTACTTCTGGCTGCTTCATTTGTTTGTGAGTAAAGTACCCTTCTGAACAGACTGGTCTCACGAAGTTATTACAAAATGAAATCATGTTAAAATGTGTCTAAATAGCGTAAATAAAATAAATGTAAATGAAATTATGCTTGCTGATTTAATTGAGAAGCACACTCAAACATGTCATAATGGCAAAATTATAAACCAATAAATAATTTCAATAAATAAATCAAAAAATAAATTTCACCATGACGATAATATTCCCATTCCCAGTGCGTCTGTGTATGACGGCAAAGGTTTCTCATTGAAATGAATGGAGCACCCAGCGCGTCGAAAATTGACGATAAAGGTACGCCCAGCTCGTTGAAAAGTGACGACAAGGGGTCCTGGTCAAGCGTCCATATGTGACGAGTTGGGTGTGAGAATGTGTTGCAACGAGTGTCTGAGATGTAATTAATCATATTCTTTACTCTGAATAAAGTCATAAAATGCATGACTAATTACTAAAGTGTTACCTAGTCATTATGCTGGAGTTACTCTAGTGATCTGGACTATTATTTTAAAGAGGAAAATATGGTTTGTCACTTTAAAATAATGCTCCAGATCACCAGAAGTCCTTGAAGAGTGATTGGGTACTTGAGTTATTAGTTATGCATTTTATTACTTTATTCAGAGTAATAAAGGAGAATTTTTAAGAACTACTAGTGATCTAACAATGTTTTCCACTTTGAAATAATGCTCCAGATTGCCAGAAGTTCCTGCATCATGACTAGGTAACACTTTAGTAATCAGTGATGCATTTTATGACCACATTGAGAGGCAATTTCTCACATCTCAGACATGTTAATGTTGTGATTAGTAATTAATTAGTAATTCTTTATCATTTTTCTTGTTACCTATGAGTTATTAGTGATGCCAGTCTCATTCAGTAACTATTAATTACCTAATAAGGAACTATCTCCTAAATTCAATATTCCTTACTGATTAGTTCAGTTTGTTTCTATATTAGTTAATAGTAGTAGCTGAAGTGTTAATGTAGTGCTACGCATTAGTCCTGCATTCCTTCCTGCATAGTTATCTATTAATAACAGACCATTATTATAAAGTGTTACCGACTAAAGTTGCAATGAAAAGGAAGTAATTGCAGGTCGTTTCTTCCGTGTTGTGACGTACATCCGAGTTAATCGGTTCAATGTAATGACTGGATGATTGGATGTTGAGATGTGGGCGTTGCATTTAGAAGTGGAGGCATATGAATATGATCACTGTTATACGGTCTGGATAAGGAAGAAAACGAGGCAAAGCAAAATAGATATATTTTACAGCGTAACTTTATTAAGGCGAGACTCCACAGGCAAAAACAATAAAGTGTTTTTTCAGACTAGTTGAAAGAAAACACGCAAAATTTACTTTTAAGTTGATCTTCTATAGCAGTTTATCTATTTGCGTCTGTATTTTAATTACAGTACATATCTTTACAAGGCAGTTTTCTCAAAATTAGTTTTCAGAAATCTTCACATACGGTATCTGAAGGTTTTTGCCTGATTATATATAACATTTTATTCCTACACAAAATGTTGAAAATTGCACACGCACACGCACACGCACACGCACACACACACACACACACACATATACATGTAAAAGTTAAGAATTTTGAACCTGGCTTCATCCAGCGTTCAGATTTTTGGTCTAGAAATGTATGCAAATTAGTGAATATTTAATTAGAGAATGCCTCATTTGCATATATAAACACAACGTGTGTGAAAAAATATAAATATTCAACTAGGCTTTATCCAACATTCAGATATTGTTCTAGAAATGTATGCAAATTAGAGAACATTTAATTAGATAATGTCTCATTTGCATTTGAGATTTTTTGTTTTTACCCTATTCACCTGGGGTGTCTTGTCTTAAAACAAAAGATCCAACACAAGAAATAAACAAAACAATGTGCAGAATACACAACCAACACCAGACCATGAGCAAACTGAGCTGAAGGCAGTATATAGAGAACAACAAGGACCAGGTGCGTGAAATCAATGAAGCAATGAGAAAGCCACTGCTATAATGCCACTAGAGTAACCATGAGTATAATTGCCGATTCTGCTTTTTTTTGACATAGGAAAGGCCAGAAGTACATGCTCATATAATGTTGCATTCACGCCATGTTATAATTACTGTAAATACAAGATTTGAACCGGTAGAAAGAATGCACATTACAGCTTGTAAGATGGGAATTTTCTAAGATCTTCTAACATACCCATCATGGCAAGGTAGCCTATTTTTGAATTTGATTGAGAAAATAGTCAGATTCAAGAATTTACATGTACACTGCAAAAACTGCTCTACTTAATTTCTAGTTTCTAGTCAAAATATCTAAAAATTCTTACTTTTTTTTTTTTTACCATCTTTACCAGACAATTAAAAATGATTGTCTTGTTTTGGGAAAAATTACCCCATCTGCCAATAGGGTAAGCAAAATAATCTTGATTTCTGTTTGAATGAAGATTATTTTTCTTACCTCACTTGCAGATAATTTTATTTTAAGCAAAAACTCTCTTAATTTTGAGTATTTTCCCCTCAAAACAAGACAATTTCTTTTGCTTGTCTAGTAAATACTTCTTGTTTTAAGAATTGTTTGATGTTTGGACTAGAAACAAGACAAAAATACTAAGTAAGAAAAGCATTTTTGCAGTCTGTTTTTTCTGTAGATGGGGTTATTTCAGGTGTACACTACCCCTTTCAATACGATCAAAATTTCATTCAGATCAAGCTCAATGGACCATTTTCAAAGGCTGTGCTTAAGTGTTTCCAGCAGAAGTTTTTCAAGAGACATTCTCCCAGGAACTGATGGTGTGAAACATCTTTTTCAAGGGCATAGCAATTATTGTGATCTCAGCACCTCAGAAACGGTTTTAGAGTAACTTTTTCTTTGCGTTGAACCTGCAATCTTTGTGTTTGTTAGCAACCGAGAATTTAAAACATTAGGTTGCCAGTGGTAATTATTTAATGCAAGCACAACATAGATGCTGGACAGCCTGAATTTAAGGATTGTGGATTAATTAATTTCAGTCTGTTTTTCACACAATAGATGTAAATATAAAGCCCAATTTATTAAATGGTTCTTTTTGGAGCTTGACAGACGTAGTCACTATTTTGTAAGCGTGAAAAATCATTTCAGAATGACAGTATTTCTTTAATCCGCCTGTGTATTCTCCTAAACTGCACTGAGATGAAATGGAGGGCAAACAAAGAGCTTAGCTTAAGTTTCCAGCTTTGAGTCTAGAGTTTCATAAGAGATCACAAGTAAGAATTTTTATAGAGTCTATCTTACATATACATTTCAGGAAGTAGGAGATAAACTACATAAATCCATGCATAAATCTCCCCCATATCACAACAACATACAATAGGGGTGACTTCAGGGTGATCAAGACACTTTTGCCATTTAAATGACTGGGAAAAAATTTCCCGATCAACCTGAATTCACCCCTATTTGTTGCCATTAACCCAGTTAACCCAATCTCTAAGGATTGTCTTGGAAAAGCGCTTTGGAAAACTGCAGGGAGGTAAAAGCAACTCGCATGACGTCAAATAGTCATGCACTGTTTAGACAGCGAGCTCCACATTAGTGCCATACTCCCAGCTAAGCCTTTTTTAAACCTGCTTAATGTTCACTGGGGTTCGACCCACAATACACCCTGCAAAACCAGAGAGAGGTCAGAAAGGGTTTGAGATATTTCATGCACGCTAGACTTTAGAAACGCTGTGGTTCATGGTGGGTTTGTGGTGTTGCTCAGAGGCTGTTTATGAGGTACTGCCGTAGAAGTGTCTTATTTTAGGTCACCTGCCATTTTTAGAATGCATTTTTGACCTTAAATTTGCGTTAAGAGAATGTCTTGCCTCGCTGAACTGCTGGCATACTTTTTCGTCTTTCCTCATTTCAAATATAAAGAGAAGGACAAAGTGAGCCAAGACAAAAACTTCTTCAAGGAGTCTAAAGACACCTAAATAAAAACCATCCATGCATGTAAACAAATGTAGCATACAGTTGAGCTAAAGCACATTTAAAGCAGGTTAAAGTATATATCGTCGCTTTCGTATCTTTTTCATAAATCATTACTATTGGTGAACCTTTATGTCAGTCTGTTCAAGCCATTCTCACAGCAATGTGTACTTATTTAACGAGGTGGCTAATTTGTACGAATTTATACGACTTAAATTGGTAAGATGTTTTGCTAAATCGTACGTAACTGAGAAGTCCGTAATTGAGAAACCCCGCCCCTAAACCTACCCATCACTGCTGTATAGAAACATCGAGTGAGGTCGTACAAATTTGTACAAATTGGTCGTGAGACAGTGTTGGTCTGTTAGTTCTACCAGAGAGACTAGGGAGGCCAAATGAAGTATAATAAAGAAGTTTATTAACAGACTGCCAAGTATTATAATTAGAGATTCTTTGTCCGTAGCTCTCGTCTCGAAGGTAACAGACTCTGCATTTCCTGCCTGAAGATGAAGGCAGGGGCGCAGCCGATCCCCTGGGAGGTATTGGTGGGGACCATCCTGGTGGTGGGGAGGATGGAGGTAAATGCTGGTGTTACGAGTTTCAAAAATAGTGTAACTGCAGTAACAAATGATTTTGGTTGGGGTTCACTACTCTCAACTCCCTTAGTTGACTGCCTGGAAAACAGAATGGTATGATCAGAGAGTGAAAGAACGAACCGCCATCTTCATACACAAATCTCTGTATCTTTTATTACAAATGTATCAAATCATGGTATAAAACAATAACATTCCCTTAGTGTAAACATGTTTCAATGTCGGGGTCTATCCGTTAATTTCAATTTAAACTTGTCAATTTAGTTTTCTCTTTACTCTCCACATAACAATGTGACATATTTCACATTCACATTCACAAAGTAATCATGTCTTAGCAAAAATAAGCATCACTTTCTTTAAAGTGCAGTAATGTCACAAGGATAAATCATACTTTAAGCTATATAGATATATATTTATATATATATACTAGGGCTGGGCGATAAAACGATAACGATAATTATCACGATATAATTTTCCTCGATAAAACGATAACAACAGGTCGATAAATTCTCGATATAATGCTTACGCGCTATGCGTAATGCTGCGCATGCGTATTGCAGACCGGGCGTCTGCGTGCTGCACGCGGTAATGTTTACAGTCTGTGGCTGACCATATGGCTGACAGGCTTGGAGGATCGGAGATAAGTGGAGCGATAAAAATGAGCAATAGTGAAGAAAATTCAGCGCTCACGGCCAGCTCGGGGGACACAGATATCGTTGACAAGTTAGTTCGCTCAACTTGAGTGGTTTGGAGATATTTTAGCGATCCCATCCGACATATAGCAGAGCGACGTGCGTGGACTGCTTATCATAGGTTCACGTTCATCACATGAATTTAATTATTAAATGATCGTGTTTCTTCAAAGTCCTTCCATATAACATGCAGCCCAACACAGAATCTACATTAACTACATTCACACACCGGCTTATTACCTTGTTAGCTGTAGTGGGTGACTTATTTACAACAGGCTAACGTTACCAAACTATAATCACTAAAACATCGGACTTGTACATCGCTATCATAATTGTTTGTCTTTGGTGATGTATTAATGACTCCGCATCGCCTGTATCAAAAGAGAAATAATGTCATCTGGTGTTTAAAATTAATAAAATAGACTAGACAGCCCTTACTGGAGATCCACAAATACTGAACTTTTCTCTCTCCCGACCAGCCCACTGTCGGTGAGGTGTGTTTGTGTGTGTGTGTGTCGGTGAGATGCACGGTGGACCAATCCACTGTGAGGCAAGAGAAGGGGCCTCAAAATGTTTCTTAAAACGCTTTTTTTTTTTTTTGACCGTTTGCGTTTTTAGTGTTTACTTACACAATTAAATATATATGATGCAATATTGAGCGTTTTTGTTCTATTTAAGCTGCGAAAATCGTTCACAGCAGAACCGCAACGCGTCTCACAACAACCTGTGTAAATGAACGATTCATTGTTTGAATGAATCGTTTGAAAGGAACGACTCAATGACTCGTTTATTAAGACGGCCACCTGCTGCCACCTACTGGTGGTTTAATTTGATCTTTAAACATACTTTCCAACATGTCTTATTTGTCTATTCAAAACTACAAATCTCAAAACATTATTTAATGCTGTTGTAATTTTTCAGTGTAAATTATTTAATTTGAATGGTAACAGCCCTTATAGTGTTTTATTTTAATTAAATGTATTGATCAAAATTACAAATATAAAATGAAACATGAAGCTTAGCCTATATTTAATAAGATTAAGGGAAAATGCCCTTTATAAAAGGTGAAAATATCACATATTTCAAATGATGCAGATTTAAATATGTCAAAGCTGATTGAACACTGGTGAGAATATTGCTTCAGAATAAATTATATTTACAACAACACACAAACACACACACACACTTTTCCGGACAAGCTAATCTTTTACTTGGACAAGCTTGAACGATGTACTTGTTCGAAGGACAAGCACATGAACATGCTTAATGTCAAGCCCTGTATAATGATATATTATTGATATAAAGTGTTGAGTAAAAAAATGCTGACCACAGTTAAGATTTTAATAAATAAATCTACCTCAGTTTAAATAAATTGTTCATTTGTTTGGGAAGTGTTTATCATGTTTTGACAATAAAGGATAGTTTAAAACCACAGCTAACTGTTTGTTTTCTACATATTTCACTCAGGAGCAAAAATATGCCTTTAAACTTTAAAGAAATAAACATTTTACATTTATCGTGATATTTATCGATATCGACTGATATGCTAAATTATATCGTGATAATTTTTTTGGGCCATATCGCCCAGCCCTAATATATACACATGTCTATACACATCTGTTTACTTGTTAACTCACAAAATGCACTGTAATACTAATTTAGTAATGTAAATCATAAACCCTCTTTGGCATTAAATGAATATTTACATGACTTTAGAGTCACAACATGAATTACACACTTTGGGAAAACTGTTCAACTTATAACACTTTCATAATAAATTCCCCTTTATGTTTTAAACAACATACCCCTCTTCTCTTAACAGTTACTATAGTTTATAACCTGTCAGGATACCTTAAAAACACAAAATAACGTTAACAGGAAGTGAGACCACCAGTGTCACTCATTCAGCACAATACTCATGTTACACAGCCGCTCGCGGCATTGTTACCGAACCGTTTTCCCGCGATTATAAACGCGGCTCTTTAACTCGGCTTCATACATCGAAAATTTCATAACCAACTCATCACAGTTTCAATACACAACATACACTTCAGGGGGACACAGTTATTGTCATGTGTTAACAGAATACCAACCTGGAAAACAGAATGGTATGATCAGAGAGTGAAAGAACGAACCGCCATCTTCATACACAAATCTCTGTATGAGGGACTGGGGTGGCGTCCGTCACCTAGGTACCGCGATGCACCGATACCCGCACTTTGGTTCCGCTTTCTTTGGTTCCCCCCTAACATTAATATTGAACTACAAGATGCAAATTGCAATTATATTAAACACTACATTGCTCCACTTAAATGCATATCAAATAAACATTAAATTGTGGTATCACATAAGGGTGGTATCACACACTCCCCAACAAATAAAAGTGGCTCCTGACACAAGATATTCTGAACAACTTCCCTCAGAACACTCAAACTTTTTTTTTTCACATTCCAACTCTCCATTAGTGTACCCTATGACCTATATAGTGTGTGTGTGTCAGATCTCATCTGGTGAGTATAGAATGTATGCAAGTGTCTTTCATGGCATCTCATCCACAGTGGGCTGGGTACACAACAGGTAGGTAAGGACATTGAGCAAGGGACGGGGCTGGGAAGTGGTGGATGTATGGATTGGGGCACTGGTAAGTATACTGTAATGGCTGGATTCCAACTGCACTCACAGTGGGCCGTGGGTGATAAGCGGGTTGACCCAGGGATGGGTAATTAAACACATAACTAGGTCGTCTTTCTCTCGTGGACTGTCTCTGTGGGATCTGATCTTCATGTGGTGGTGTGGGTACATCATCCTCTTCATGGACAGCGTCCAGTTCCTCTTGAACGGTTGCAGGTTGCAGCTGCTCCATCCCCTGTTCATCCTCACTGGATAACCCCTGTTCCTCATCTCTAACACTCTCCCTGTCCTGTTCAGGTTCTGCATGGATTGTTTCTCCCGAGTTGGCCACATTCTGTTCAGATCTGCTTTGGAAGTCGGGAGTAACATGCGGCACAGGTAAGTAACTTCCAGCTTTTGGTTTCTCCATCGGTATTCGCAACCAGTAACGGGGCACACCCTCCTCTTCCTCAGAATCACTCATCTCTGGGTCCTGTGTCGTGTGTGTGGGTTTCTGGATCTCTGGAGCTCTCTTCTTTCTCTTTTGTGACTTTGCTGTGTCGGTATTCCGATTCTGAAGAGGCTCGACAGGTAGGTCATTGACTTGCAACAGGAGGTTCCGGTGTAAAGTGCGAACTGGTCGGCCTCCCGCCTCCGGGCTGACTTTGTAAACAGGATTATCTCCAACCTGTTCTCTCACAATGTAAATAAGCTGCTCCCAGTACGGTCTAAGCTTCCCGGGGCCCCCTCGTTCACTGAGATTGCGTACAAGGACCCTGTCCCCAGGCTGAAGAACTACACCTCTGCTCCGTTTGTCATAGTATTTCTTCCCTTTGGAGCTGGACTGTCGGCTGTTTGCGTCTGCTATTCGGTATGCCTCCATAATTTTTCCTGCCCATTTCTCAGCATATCCTTTTGGCCCATCAGTTTCAGCTCCCTCATCTGTTATGAGACCAAAGAGGATTTCCACTGGCAGACGAGGATGACGGCCATACAACAGATAGTATGGGGAGAAGCCGGTGGCCTCATGTCTTGTACAATTATATGCCTGGAGTACCTGGGGCAGGTGGTCTTTCCAACTCTCCTTCTCTTTCTCTCCCAAGGTGCGGAGCATCTGCAATAGCGTGCGGTTGAATCTTTCTGCAGGATTGCCCTGGGGGTGATACGGAGAGGTTCTTGAGTGGGCGACACCAGCTAATTGCCTGAGGGTTCGAAAGAGTTCATTCTCAAATTCTCGGCCCTGGTCGTGGTGTAGTTTGGCCGGGTATCTAAATCTGGGATGAAGTCATTGAAAAGCCTATCAGCTGCCGTCTTACCAGCCTTGTTCTTGGTGGGATAGGCTTGCGTGAACCTGGTAAAGTGATCAACCACTACCAGTATATACTCATATCCGCCTTTGCAGGCTTCCAGGTGAAGAAAATCAATGCACACCAACTCAAGGGGCGAATTTGATGTAATACTTCCCATTGGTGCTCTTTCATGTGTGGCTGGCTTCTTCTGTTTAATGCAAGAACACTTTCTGGTCACATACTCCTCTATCTCCCTTTTCATAAAAGGCCAGTAGAATCGCTCCCTTGCTAGGCTCAGAACTTTTTCAACACCAACATGACACATGTTGTTATGCAGCTGGGCAAGAACTGTTTGTTTGTAGGTGGCGGGCAGGACCAGTTGGTGTCGGCCTGCACTTTTCCTGTAGAGAAGGTCATTCTCTATGTGTAATCTGTTCCACTCTCTTAACAGCCTCCTTGCATGTGTGTCCATCCTCCCTTTGTCATCCTCTGTTAGTGTTGTGTCATTTTCCTTCAACGCCATCACCTTCCCAATAGCAGGGTCTCTTCTTTGTTCCCTCACAAGCTCATCGTGACTGACTTCTGGCAGAGGCTCAACATGAGGCTGGTGGTGGGATGTTAAGTTGAGGGCTGCCACCCAGGCCACATCTCCTTGTTGTGCTCTCCGGCTTCCTTCCCATACAGCACATACTGCCTCCTCCGATATCTCTTCCGAACACCCAGCCATAAAGGTGTCAATGTCCAAGGGGCAGCGTGATAAGGTGTCAGCATCGATGTTGGTTTTTCCTGGCCGGTATTTTGTCGAAATTGAAATTTCGGCCAGTTGCCCCACCCACCGGTGACCCACTGCGTTGAGTTTGGCAGTGCTCAGAATGTATGTGAGGGGATTATTGTCTGTGAAGACTGTGAAATGTGGGGCGTAGAATAAGTAGTCACGAAACTTTTCACATATCGCCCACTTCAACGCAAGAAACTCCAGCTTCCCGCTGTGTAGGTGATAATTTTGTTCTGCTGATGTTAGTGTGCGTGATCCATACCCAATCACCCTCATCTTCCCATCCTGGTTCTGATAAAGAACTGCACCTAGACCTTTTTGGGAGGCATCTGTGTGGAGGTTGAAGGGGCGGTCGAAATCGGGGTATGCCAGGACTGGGGGTTTGGTCAGACGGTCAACAAGCTGTTCAAGGATCTGTTGGTGTTGTATAGTCCATTCTACCGGAGTACGGGAGGACTGCTGATTGCCTTTTGTTTTTCCTTGTGGCGGTTTGGCCCGAGAGGTGCTGGGTTTTGACTGGAGCAGGTCGTACAAGGGCTTGGCTATACGTGAGAAATCTTGCACATATGTTCGATAATAGCTTAGGAACCCAAGCAACTGCCTGACATCCCCTACTGTCTGTGGCGTCTTGTCTTTCAGTGCCCGCACTGCTTCCAGGTCTTTGGGGTCCATTTTTACTCCTTCCGCCGACACCAAACGGCCGACATATCGAACTTCTTTGCGGAAGAGCTCACATTTCTCTGGCTTCAGCTTTACCCCGTGGTGTTGTAAGGCTTGTAGGACCTTGGGTAACACCTGCACATGCTCATCAAAGGACCTGGAGAAGCACAACACATCATCGAGGTAAGGGATGCAACATTCATCTCTCAGCGTGTCAAGCATACTTTCCATGCTCCTTTGAAAGGCCGCTGGGGCGTTCGATAGCCCAAAGGGTATTCGGACCCATTCGTAGAGCCCCCATGGGGTTATGAAAGCGGTTAGGTACCTTGACCCTTCTGCAATAAAACCTTGATGATAGGCTTTCCCCTGATCAAGGATCGAAAACCAGGCATAACCTCCCAGAGAGTCAGTGAGGTCCTGAATTCTGGGAAGTGGATGACGGTCCGGCACGGTTTTGTTGTTGAGGAGCCGGTAATCAACACATAGGCGCAAAGACCCATCTTTCTTTCTGACACAGATAACAGGAGCAGAATAGGGCGACTGGGACTTCACAATCCACCCTTTAACCAACAGCTCCTGGATATACTCCTTAACTTCCCTGTAGAGTGGTTTCGGGATCGATGTGTAGGCCCTCTGGACTGGGATGTCATCCTTAGTCCTGATCTCCATCTGTAGGGAGGGGATGCACCCTATGTCGACGCTGTCACGGGCGAATGCTCCACATTCCTTGTGGAGCACTTCCTTTACTGCCTGCTGTTGTTCAGGGTTGAGGTGACTGATATCAACAGGAGGAAGCCAGGACTCGGGTGGAGGGGTGCTGGGTGAAGTGACAGCCTTAACCTCGACTGATGTGATCTTTCTTGGTGTGGGATCAGCCTGAGATTGTTCTCGTGCATCAGTCTCAATGACCTTGATAACATGTTGGATGGTTCCCAGAGAGGTTCTCCTCGGCAGGGTGATATCATGCTTCGAGTGATTGGAGATGGGCACCTTAACATGGGGCCGTCGGGTGTTATTAATCTCCAAGAGGCCCTCACCTACACTCAACTGCCCTAAGGCAACACTCTCCTCTGTTGGTTCATATAAGACAATAGGGTTCGAGACATCAAAGTTTGGGGGCACCCTACACCATACATGGACTGTCCTGCCAGGGGGAATGATAGTATGGTCTTGGCCCACCCTTATAGTAACTGGATCACAGTAGGTCCTAGGAGGTACCTGGATGAAGTTCACAATGGCCTCCACATGTTCCTCTTCTATTCCAAAGGCACTGCAGAGAAGGCTGACCACCGTTGCAACTGCATCACCCGAGGATTCTTTCCTTCTGATGATCTCTTGGAGTACATTGGCTCCTAGAAGGGGCTGGGGCAGTGGCAGTGGGCTGACTAGGAAAGGAGCCTGTATGGTGAGATTTGGGTCTTCATTCCCTGCAAGATTAACAGTGAGCTCAACCCACCCACTGTAGGGGAAAGCATGACCTGTGACTCCAAAGACTCCAAGTTCTTCCTCTAAAGTTCTTCCTCTTCCTCTACGCCGGAGTATTTTCTGTCCGCTGCTCCATCAAAGAAGCCACCATGTGTGTCAGGGTCTCCACCTGAGAAGTGAGCAGTTTTATTGTCTGGAGATTTTCATCGCCTGATGGTATATCTCGTGACTTGTTATTGTTGTTACGATCTCCCGTCTCGACCTTGGCGCTGTGTGCTTGTGTTACCTTTTGTCGGGGAAGTTGGCCCAGTCTGCGCTGGTGCTCGTTCTCATCACTTATTATTTTCATGACCTGGCGAAGGATTTCCTCATCTGTGACTTGACTGTTTGAGATCAGAGGCCTCAGTCTCTGTCGGAGGTCAGCATGTTTTGTCCCCAAACCCTGATAGATAGTATGGAGGAACACCTCTTGGATGGTCTTGGGATCATAAGAAATGTCTCCACTGGCCTGTCGGGACTGGAAAAGGATTTTCTGCTTGAGCCCAATCATGCGGTAGAGAAACTGCTGTGGTGATTCTTGGTCTGATTGCCTGGCGCACATCAACTCCTGAAACATTTCAGTTGTTGCTTTCTCTCCGAGGTGGGACCTGAGGAAGCCTTTGAGCTCAGATACTGTTATTGAATCTTTGTTAACAAGCATATCTTTAAAAGCCCCTGGTTTAATGATCCTCAACACCCCTCTGACCACCTCTGCTTATGCAAAGCCCTCTTTCACTCCCTCGTCAATTTGTTTGCTGATATTGCTGTAATTTAAATCAGAGTTCTGGTCCCCAACTTTACCACCATGCACTTTGAAGTCTCTGCGCTGCAGGTAGGAGAGGTCCTTCAGCATTACTGGTCTCTCCGAGATCACCTGAGGCATACAGTGTAACTCTGACTCACCCTGGTGGTGGTAAATTGTGGGTGATGGGGCCTCTGTAAATGCATTTCGCCGCAGTTTCTCACCCAGCTCTTCATACGCCTGTCTCAGTTCTTCTAATGACTGTGCTGTTGTATCGGTATGAGTGTTAGAGTGAGGTTGTGTTTGCATAACTGTACTGTAAGGGTGAGAATGAGGTTGTGGTGCAGAATGTGTGATTGCAGTGGATGGACTGTGACTAGGTGTAATGTGTGTGCTACTATCACTCAATGTCCCCACAGGCAAATTAACAGGAGCACCAGCATCAATTATTTTACCTATCAAATCATTCAAAACCAACAACTGACCCATACCCTCATCCTCAAGTCCTAGTAAGGTGTCAGATTGCATGTAGGAGACTACATACTCCATGCAGCCTTCCTCATCATTCACATTCGGCTCTTCTTCATGTAGGTCATTGTTTGCAATGTCTTTTGCAACTTGATAAATGTCATTGCTTGAGAGTCTGAATAGTTGTTTCTTGATGCCCCATACTAGTTCTTTACGTGCTGTAGACATGGTGTTTAGTCCTGTTGTCACCTTGTGGTTTATGATTTCAATAAGTCAGTGGTGTAGTGATTTGGTAAGTGCTGTGCATGTGTATGTGTGTGTGTGCGTGTGACGACCTCACGATCCCAGATGAGATCCACTGATGCTGGTGTGCGTTGAACACAAGTTCAGTGTGTAGCCCTCTGGTAAGTAGCATGCGTTGGCCTCAGGATCAGCAGTGCGGCTCCTAGCGAGGTTGAGATCCCTTTTCTCTTTGGTCTTCCTCCTCGGACACCCACGGGTTGACTCCTGGCCGGTAGCAGCGTCTTGTCACCTTGGTCGCGTGGTCCAAGTATCTCTGGATCTACTCCCCCTAGTTATGATGAGGAGAGATCCCGGACGAGCCCCCACAGTTTGTTACGAGTTTCAAAAATAGTGTAACTGCAGTAACAAATGATTTTGGTTGGGGTTCACTACTCTCAACTCCCTTAGTTGACTGCCTGGAAAACAGAATGGTATGATCAGAGAGTGAAAGAACGAACCGCCATCTTCATACCCAAATCTCTGTATCTTTTATTACAAATGTATCAAATCATGGTATAAAACAATAACATTCCCTTAGTGTAAACATGTTTCAATGTCGGGGTCTATCCGTTAATTTCAATTTAAACTTGTCAATATAGTTTTCTCTTTACTCTCCACATAACAATGTGACACATTTCACATTCACATTCACAAAGTAATCATGTCTTAGCAAAAATAAGCATCACTTTCTTTAAAGTGCAGTAATGTCACAAGGATAAATCATACTTTAAGCTATGTAGATATATATTTATATATATATATATATATATATACACATGTCTATACACATCTGTTTACTTGTTAACTCACAAAATGCACTGTAATACTAATTTAGTAATGTAAATCATAAACCCTCTTTGGCATTAAATGAATATTTACATGACTTTAGAGTCACAACATGAATTACACACTTTGGGAAAACTGTTCAACTTATAACACTTTCATAATAAATTCCCCTTTATGTTTTAAACAACATACCCCTCTTCTCTTAACAGTTACTATAGTTTATAACCTGTCAGGATACCTTAAAAACACAAAATAACGTTAACAGGAAGTGAGACCACCAGTGTCACTCATTCAGCACAATACTCATGTTACACAGCCGCTCGCGGCATTGTTACCGAACCGTTTTCCCGCAATTATAAACGCGGCTCTTTAACTCGGCTTCATACATCGAAAATTTCATAACCAACTCATCACAGTTTCAATACACAACATACACTTCAGGGGGACACAGTTATTGTCATGTGTTAACAGAATACCAACCTGGAAAACAGAATGGTATGATCAGAGAGTGAAAGAACGAACCGCCATCTTCATACACAAATCTCTGTATGAGAGACTGGGGTGGCGTCCGTCACCTAGGTACCGCGATGCACCGATACCCGCACTTTGGTTCCGCTTTCTTTGGTTCCCCCCTAACATTAATATTGAACTACAAGATGCAAATTGCAATTATATTAAACACTACATTGCTCCACTTAAATGCATATCAAATAAACATTAAATTGTGGTATCACATAAGGGTGGTATCACACAGGCATCAGCATCCTCAAACTCAGACGTGTAAGTGACCATCTTTTATACTCTGGTTAGGTCTGAATGTGATGAGTGACATAACATTTAATCTTCCTGGCAGAACTTTATGCTATAGCTTTCATTTTTACAAATTTTTAATCAATGACAATTCCATTTAAAAAAAAGCTTGTGACAAATATTTTGCGCGCAAATAGTTTGTATCAAAGCCATTCACATCAGCCGCAACGTGAATTTGTGAAGTCTGTGCCAACATTCCAAAATGTTTCAGAGCTCCAACATTCCAAAACGTTTCAGAGCTTCAACATTCCAAAACGTTTCAGAGCTCCAACATTCCAAAATGTTTCAGAGCTCCAACATTCCAAAACGTTTCAGAGCTTCAACATTCCAAAACGTTTCAGAGCTCCAACATTTCAAAACGTTTCAGAGAGCTCCAACATTCCAAAACGTTTCAGAGCTCCAACATTTCAAAACGTTTTTAGAGCTCCAACATTTCAAAACGTTTCAGAGAGCTCCAACATTCCAAAACGTTTCAGAGCTCCAACATTCCAAAACGTTTCAGAGCTCCAACATTCCAAAACGTTTCAGAGCTCCAACATTCCAAAACGTTTCAGAGCTCCAACATTCCAAAACGTTTCAGAGCTCCAACATTCCAAAACGTTTCAGAGCTCCAACATTCCAAAACGTTTCAGAGCTCCAACATTCCAAAACGTTTCAGAGCTCCAACATTCCGAAACGTTTTAGAGCTCCAACATTCCAAAAAGTTTCAGAGCTCCAACATTCCAAAATGTTTCAGAGCTCCAACATTCCAAAACGTTTCAGAGCTCCAACATTCAAAACGTTTCAGAGCTCCAACATTTCAAAACGTTTCAGAGCTCCAACATTTCAAAACGTTTCAGAGCTCCAACATTTCAAAACGTTTCAGAGCTTCAACATTCTAAACCGTTTTAGAGCTCCAACATTCCAAAACGTTTCAGAGCTCCAACATTCCAAAACGTTTCAGAGCTCCAACATTCCAAAACGTTTCAGAGCTCCAACATTCCAAAACGTTTCAGAGCTCCAACATTCCAAAACATGTCAGAGAGCTCCAACATTCAAAAATGTTTTAGAGCTCCAACATTTCAAAACGTTTCAGAGAGCTCCAACATTTCAAAACGTTTCAGAGCTCCAACATTCAAAAACGTTTCAGAGCTCCAACATTCAAAAACGTTTCAGAGAGCTCCAACATTCAAAAACGTTTCAGAGCTCCACCATTTCAAAACGTTTCAGAGCTCCAACATTCAAAAACGTTTCAGAGCTCCAACATTCAAAAACGTTTCAGAGCTCCAACATTCCAAAACGTTTCAGAGCTCCAACATTCCAAAACGTTTCAGAGCTCCAACATTCCAAAATGTTTCAGAGCTCCAACATTCCAAAATGTTTCAGAGCTCCAACATTCCAAAACGTTTCAGAGCTCCAAAATTCCAAAACGTTTCAGAGCTCCAACATTCCAAAGCGTTTTAAAGAGCTCCAACATTCCAAAACGTTTCAGAGCTCCAACATTTCAAAACGTTTCAGAAAGCTCCAACATTCCAAAACATTTTTAGAGCTCCAACATTCCAAAACGTTTCTGAGCTCCAACATTTCAAAACGTTTCAGAGCTCCAACATTTCAAAACGTTTCAGAGCTCCAACATTCTAAACCGTTTTAGAGCTCCAACATTTCAAAACGTTTCAGAGAGCTCCAACATTCCAAAACGTTTCAGAGCTCCAACATTTCAA
Source organism: Pseudorasbora parva (assembly GCF_024679245.1). Classification (NCBI taxonomy): domain Eukaryota; kingdom Metazoa; phylum Chordata; class Actinopteri; order Cypriniformes; family Gobionidae; genus Pseudorasbora; species Pseudorasbora parva. The sequence goes on along the minus strand of NC_090172.1, from coordinate 3,624,616 downwards.
AACGTTTCAGAGCTTCAACATTCCAAAACGTTTTAGAGCTCCAACATTTCAAAATGTTTCAGAGCTCCAACATTCCAAAACGTTTAAGAGAGCTCCAACATTCCAAAAACGATTCAGAGCTCCAACATTCCCAAAAGTTTCAGAGCTCCAACATTCCTAAACGTTTCAGAGCTCCAACATTCATAAAAGTTTCAGAGCTCCAACATTCCTAAAAGTTTCAGAGTTCCTACATTCCAAAACGTTTCAGATCTCCAACATTCCTAAAAGGTTCAGAGCTCCTACATTCCTAAAAGGTTCAGAGCTCCAACGTTCCAAAACGTTTCAGATCTCCTACATTCCAAAACGTTTCAGAGCTCCAACATTCCTAAAAGGTTCAGAGCTCCAACATTCCTAAACGTTTCAGAGCTCCAACATTCCAAAATGTTTCAGAGCTCCAACATTCCTGAAAGTTTCAGTGCTCCAACATTCCAAAACGTTTCAGAGCTCCAACATTCTAAAACGTTTCAGATCATCCAGTGAAGACAAGCTTTTCATTTTCTTCAAAAGACCGAAAATACGTTTTTTGGTGCACCAAGTCTTAAAGAACAGAGAGTTTGAAGAGGAGTATGCTAAATTTGTACAGGAGCTAAAACTTTATTATTTCCGGTTCCGCACTTCTTTCAAATGTCCGTGGAACAATTTGAAGAGCTCCTCCAGAGACAGTAGCAGTGCATCTGACGAGACTAACACACACTTCAGGGAACCAATCGATCCAGAGCAGCTGTTTCCAGTTCAGTCACTATGCAAACATTTAAGTGCGACAGTCGTACTGATGGAAACACATTCACTTTCCATAGTCATGGACACAATTAGATTTAGAAAAAAAATCTATACGTTTTAAAAAAGGTTATGTTATCCCACAGGAGCCGCCGTCATCTAGGGAGAAATTAGATACCTGGCAAAGGTTAATGCTCATTGACAAATTTCTTCACCTTTGTTTCCTTGTATGTGATTGGCCTTTTCTGTCACCGTGAAAGTAAAAAAAAAAGTAAGTGAAAATCTATGGGGGTGTCCCTTGATGCTTATTGGAGGTACGGGACCCTCCAGCCCCCTGTCAATTCGAACAGTCTCAACTACAGTAGTGGTGTGTTTGTCTGATCCAGTTTCTATGGCCAGATAAATGAAATTTGTCCTGTTGTAAAACCCAGAAAAAGAAATCTCTAGAGTCAGCAGACGTGGATGGCTGTATATATATCTAACCTATTTAAAAATGATAACACTGCATTCATCTTAATACTATCTATAAATAAATACATATCTAGTGCTGTGTACAATTAAAGGGACCTTAACTTTGGGGATGTGCAATTCACTTTTTATCTGTAATTTTTAAGAAACTTAATATTTAAATCTGTGATCTTGTGAAATTGGTTCAAGCATGTTGTGACTATGATATTCTCAAAAGGCACAAAATCATCTTTAAGCCCTTGCAATAAAATCCAAGGTTGATCTTGTATATGTTTGCCATCTTGAGAAACCAGGTTTGTCTTTTAGCCTGGAAAAATTAACACAGTAATGATTTATTAAATTCTAAGCCAATAATATCATGAGAGGGACAGAAAACACAATGCAAGGTATGATATATAGAATAACACAATAACTTGCTGTTTTCAGAGACTCAAAAGTTACGCAATTGATTCATAGGGGACCGATGGATACAATTAAATAATGTATATCCAACACACTTTTTTTTCAGTGAATGAACCATCGAATTTTAACACACATATCTTCATCTGTGTCTGAAGATGAACGGAGGTCTGGTGTTCTTGATTTACCGCACAGAGCATGTTTTACCATGCCTAATATGATCTCGCTCACTGCAGTGTGAACAAGTGTCTCATTCACTCTAAAAAATGCTGGGTTAAAAACAACCCAAGTTGGGTTGAAAATGCACCGACCCAACAATTGGGTTGTTTTTACCCAATGGTTGAGTTGTTCTTACCCAGCAATTGAGTTGTCTTAAGCAACATTTAACCCAACCACTGGGTTAAAACAACTCAACCACTGGGTTAAAACAACTCAACCATTGGGTTAAAACAACTCAATTGTTGGGTTGGTGCATTTTCAACCCAACTTGGGTTGTTTTTAACCCAGCATTTTTTAGAGTGTAGTAGCGCTGAGCGAACACACAGAGTAGTATAATAACATCACTTTAACACACTCAAATGTGTGTAATATGATAAAACAATGTTGTGTTCCCACACATATGAAGAAGCAGAAGCGGCGACAGAATAAAAGCTCTGGAAAATCAAGTCCCCAAGATGCCTTTGTTTTGAATAATATAGCGGCGAAAAATTAAATGCTGTGGCTTTACTTCACCCCAAAAATTACAAAACTGTTATTATTTAGCCACCCTTATGTCATTTCAAACCTGTAAGATTTAGAGAAATGTAATTATGAGAGAAATTACATTTTTAAGGGTAAACTAGTCATTTAAAAATGTAGAGTTGTTAAAAAGGCCCTGTTTTCTCTCAGAGCCGAAACAGAGTATGGTGGCTAAACTAGTATGTACTTGTAGTTTGTAGTTTGACTTTTTTAAACCATCTGTTGAACTTTCTACACATTACAAAGTGGAAATTAGATTTATTAGAACCTCGAGGAAGACAGGGTTTCATCTTCAGGTTACCCACGAGTTAAATGAGACTTTATTTCCCTTTTGAATGAACTATGTGTGCCATAATTGTCCTCTACTTCATATCCCCCCACAATCTAACAGATTGCTATTCTCTCTTTTCACTTTAACCCTCTGTCGAGTGTATGGAGGTGAAAATATGAGAATAAGATTTATTCTTTACAGTCCCAGTATTCAGACAAAGAGTGGAGGCTATACGTGGTACAAAAGACTTATATTTCCCGCTAAAACCATCTTGTAGACCTTCATCTTTCACATGATTACAGTGGTCAACTCCTATTAATGTCTTATATATGCTCACGCAGGCAGTATGATCAGAGGAAACATATGCTACATACTGAAGTAACTTCAGGAGAACCTTAAATCTTCATGAATAATAGCACAGATATTGGTTTGAAAACCCTCTTAAAAGGGGTTAGCATGTTTTCAAGCCATAGGTTTACAAATGAACTCTTGAATTAAGTTCCTAATTCAGGTTTTACACTCTTCATACTTTACCCTGGGTTAGTAGATCTGTTTGGCACCAATATTTTGGCACTGTTTTGGAGCCGGACAGAGTTAAAAGTGGCCTGAACAAAGACATTAAACTAGAGATGCTACAGTAGTTCAGATTGTTGTTATCATTCACTCATCCTGATGCCTTTCTACCCTTCTTAGAAAAACTTCTTCTGTGAGACTTTAGTGTAAACGCCCACTGCTGTGATTGGCTGCTGTGAGACTTCAGTGCAGATTAACACTGTCTGAATCGTTCTCTTTTCCCTATATATAGTGCACTATGTGCCATTCGCCATGTAGAAAATAATGAAGTGAACAAGTGCCCGAATTCAGCCCCAGCTTCAGCGTCTATTCACAGTGTAGGGGGCGGGGCTTCAGATTCTAGAGAGCATTTGATTGGACAGAAAATCTGACGAGAAGCTGAAGTGAGTGATGTCATCTGTAAGATTTGAATGCTTATCTTATATATTTTAAATATGAATGTTGCTGTTGTTTTGGAGTACACTAGCTTAAGGCTCACGTATTCATAAAAAAAACTCACATTTTGATTTCATGGAGACTTTAAAGGATTAGTTCCATTGGTTGCCATTGAAGTGCATTATGTGGAGAAAAATCCTGGAGAAAATCCTGGAAAAAAAATATTTTCCCTAACAAAAAATAATTTATTTTTGACTAAAGAAAGAAATGAACAAAAAGTGTGTTGGATTTACATAATTTAATTGTGTACATCAGTCCTACAGTAATCAATTAAGTTAAACAAAAATGTGTTCATATCACATACACATCATGGAAAAAATACATTTTAAGGGACCCAATTAAGTAGTTTTAAAGTGAATTGTATATGGTTCCTTGACATGATTTAGGCATTCACAATCGTATATTCATTCATTCATTCACTTCAGCTTCATATATTTTAATGTTAAACAACTGAATTATAACCCTGCACTAACTAGTTGACAAACTTTTAGCTAACAATAACACACTTTAGCGTTTCAAATTCTAAGCCTAAGCAAATGCTCCACTCTTCTCCACAATGGTATCCCACAATAATTTAAATTGTTCTAATTCCAACCTAATTGTATATTAAATATTATTAAACACAATCAAGTCTCCCCCTTTCTCATCTTGCTCAAAAATACATAAAATAACACTTTTACATATAAAATAACAACATTTACTCTCTCTTGATTTAGCCATATGCAAAGAATGCTGGGAACTTACAAGCCCCGCCTAGTTTCAGTTAATGCAACACAAATCAACACAAATGGATTAAGTCTTTAAAAATTGACTTCAATTTGACTTATATTTAAGTGTACTGAACACAATCAAATTAAGTTAGAACAAAATGCATAGCAATTGTGTTGCTTTAGCTAGTTCTATCTAAGCAATTTTAACAAGCAATTAAAAAAAATGTTTTCAGTGTGGATGAGATGGGGTGAGTAAAGTATCAGGGCTGCATTTCCCGATAGTGTTGTCTCTTAGGGCACTACAAAGACTCTAAAGGTATAACTTAACTATGTGTGTTCCCCGAACTACTTAGGAGGTCGCTTAAGGTAAACCTTCTTAAGTGCGACGTTAGCAGGGGCTGTTCGTGGAGGCGGTGCTGAATCGGCTTATATCGATGGCTCAAGAATCGATTATTTACTCTATGCAGGGGCTGTTTCACTGTGTTATGCGAAAAAAATGATGTTCTTTATAAAAGAAGCACTTCAAAAATAGTTGAAATCCCATTTATCATACAAAGTTGCAACTAAATTTTACATAATTCTGAAATAAGTGCACAAACCAGCAATCTCATGATCAACTAGCCTGACAAGTCAGACCCACATCAAGATGTTTGGTCTGGAAACTCACCATAGACAGGGCTCAATCCGAGGGGCGGATAAACGGTTGTCTTTCAAACTCCCTCTGCACGCGATAGGATAGCGCTACACCAACCAGAGCAACGAAGGTGAAGGGGAGCTCGCTGACTGATTAAACATTCGCTGTATCCAGTCGGCTAAACTCCGAACACATCTTACCTTTTTAAGAATGACTTCAGTGCCGCTCTTTGTTCTTTTCCCAGAGGAAAGCAGACTTCCAAGTCTTCCGGAGGCGCGGGCAGAGCTGATTCGAAAGACTGGGACGTGGAAGGCAAAATTTATTTTGAATAGCAGCTTCTGACATGGTAGCCAGGGGACTAAAGTTTTCACGAAATAGTGCCCATACACTAAATGGCTCCGCGGACGGCGCCGTCTTTGATTTGGCACAACTATTCGCTGCCTCGCTGCCATAGTTTGACCAAACTCCCCATCACAATCATTCCCTTTAAATATGCTCCTCTCCTGTCTAATGGTTTGCCAGCTGATGTACCTTTGGATAATATAATTAAAAAGCTAACAACCATTAGTGTAATGACAATTTTTTAATGGCAATTTTAATCCTTGCATAAAAAATAAATATAAAAAAAATATATATATAAATCGAGTCCAGACTGAACTGCCCGAACTAAAAATGTTGTGGGCGGGGCTAAGTTTGGCTGGCATCCAGGCTAGGCCACTAGTGGAATGACCTGTCAATAGTGATAAGGTTATAGCTAAGAGTGGTCAAGACCAACCTTACGGAAGTATGACTTACAGAAGGTATTCTTAACTACAATCGTTTCGGGAAACACATATTAACGTTAAGATTAATATGTGATAAATATTACCTTAAGGTATAACTTTAGTTAATTTAAACCTTTATAACTAAGGTTTCGGGAAATCCAGCCCAGGACATTTTAATTTTGAAGTGAAATATATTTAATGTTCCCATTTGCTAAAATAGCAAAATAAAAACTCCACAATAATGTTTTCACAATGTTCAAAAAGATAAGAGATATAGAGAGAGATTAATAACGGCAGAAGAGAGAAAGACGTCAATTTTACAGACCGCATAACACAGCCGCTGTATTAAAAACAACGGCGTTATTTGTTTATTTTTAAATGCAAAGGTAATATAATACAAAGTATAGTTATAAATGTACATACATAAAAAAATGAAAATATAAAACAAACTTTGCAGGATTTGATGACCGTTAAAACGGTTAACACGCGTCATCACAGACTGTGAAAGGGGATTAGGCGGTTGGAGTGGAGCAACGTCTTTTAATTTCAAGCTTCTAAAACTTTCATTTTGACAGCAGCTCCCATCAAATGAAATGCAGCTATTGATTTTCCCAGATTATCTCCTATTTCAGGACAGACAGCAGACTGACCGACCTCAATGTAGCCTACTGTATGACGCGGTGCTGCTGATTATATGGCTCGTCTTCTGACTAACACAAGATGAACAGAGATGGACCAAAGCGGACTGGACAACATGAGACATCTATGAAAAGTTTCCCAGAAGACGCTGTTCTCGCTCGGATCAAGCACAATGTCTGTGAATATCTCGAGCTTGAACTGCACACTTCAGCCCGCGCTCTTTACTTACAATGTTCCCGCGCTCATATTCGGGGTTTCGCTCATTATTGTGATTATTTGTGGAAATGCGCTCGTGTGCCTTAGCGTTTACAAGGAAAAAGCCCTGAAGACAACGACAAACTATTTCATTGTGAGTTTGGCTGTGGCAGATCTGCTGCTGGCAGTTTTGGTTTTACCCCTGTTTGTCTATGCTGAGGTAAGTGATGGGTTTATATGACGAGAAGTTCATTTTATAATAGGCTACGCTTTGTTTGAAGTCCACGAAAATAAAAAGTGCAGAAACATGGTAGTTTTTGGTAGGCTCCTGTTTTAGTCCAACCATTTACCAGTAGCATTTTTGTAAGGGCTATGTATTTCAATATCTAGTCTATACTGTAGGTCTATGTATCAGTATTATATATTATATATAGTCTCTCTCTCTCTCTCTCTCTCTCTCTCTCTCTCTCTCTCTCTCTCTCTCTCTCTCTCTCATACATACATATATATATATATATATATATATATATATATATATATATATATATATATATATATATATATATATATATATATATAATGTACACACACATTCAAAACAAAATGTATTCAGACACCTTCAACATTTTCTCACATCATCACAGTTTATTTGCTAGTTTATAAAATGTTCTTAAAATATGACTATGAAATAAGAATTCAGAAAACGGTCGAAAAAATAATAATAATCTTGATTATGTCAGATAACTGAAAGGTAGATAATAGAAAGGTATGTAATGGATTACAATCAACCAATCAGCTGTTAAATTTACTACATAATTAGATAATTTAGTAGTTGTTTTTTTTAAATCCACTATTTTTTATAGAATTGTTCTTTGTCTACTACAGTCTTTAATGCAATAATATCAGAAGTAACTTCAATTACAGCAATCCCTTACTTTACTTTTTTAAGGAGAAAGTAATTCAATTACCAGAATGACTTAGTAATGCATTACACCCAATATATATATGAAAAGAGTTAGTGCACAGGCTTCTGGATAACTCCCTCTTTGAATCTTTTTTTCTTTTAGGCCACTTATCTTGTTATCCTTAAGTTGCCGCCACGTTAAATCGGTCAAGTTGTTGCTTCGTTAGGCTCATTAGATTAGTTTGACTCATTTAGAGAATCAAGGGCAGTCTGAATCTCATTTGTAGCTTGCTCGTTTCAAATGAATTGTAGTTATGAAGATGTAAGGAAGTGTGCAGTTTCTTCTTTTTATGCTAAAAGCTCTTTTTGACATACTTAAATCTCTCTTTTCAGTTTCAAGGTGGTGTCTGGTCATTGGATATGGCTCTATGCGATGGACTAATGACCATGGATGTAATGCTCTGTACAGCATCTATATTCAACCTCTGTGCAATCAGTGTGGACAGGTTTGAATTTCTCATAATATTGATATTGCATAGCATTGCTTTTCCAGAGGAAAGAGAAAAGTTGCTTTGAGAGCCCTGAGGCATTTTCTCAAGAAAGAATGCGAACTGCATAATCAGTTTTTGGCATATTATTTTGACCTAATCAGGGTTGCAAAAAAAGGTCATGCTGGTTTTAAAGCTCATTCTTATAGTGCGCAAGACCACGTTCCAGCAAATCAGTGTCAAATTTCTTTGAGTGACTTTATTAATGAAAGTTGAGATTGGCAATATTCCCTAAACCAGTGGTTGTCAACTGGTGAGTCGTGTCCCAAAAACGGACCACAGGTTTGATCTGATAGCATATAGTAATAACAATGCTAAATTCAAATAATAAAATGTATCTAACATCAGATAACAGAACAAATTGGCTTAACATCTTTTGTTGTTGATGTCAATAGCAGTCAGCACAAATTCATCAGCTACTTACTTAGAAGCCAAACCAAATTAGGCTGATGCCAAACCAGGATCGGCTGTGTGACATACCCTTATCAAGCTCATGAACAAAACTATGCAAAAAGTGAAAGAAAATATGACCCAGACTAATTTAAATATGGGTTCAGCTGCACTGAGAAATAACATGATTTCTGGCGACCACAATATGCTTTGTGAAGTGAATTATTGGCTATCGAGCAATCATCAAATTTCAGTAAACGAACACTCCAACCATAAAAACAATGTGAAACTAAAACTGTAGATTTTCCTTTTCAGCATGTCATGTTACTAATTTTGCATATTGTTGGGTCAATAAAGCTTATGGTGACATTAATAAATTGTTATCACTCTAAAAGGTAATTCAGTGGACCTGTTACCACAACTTAAATAAATGTTAAACCTTTTAAGTTGCAAACATTATTTTGTAACATGATAATGTTGATCATTACATTAAATAATAATATTCTGTGCAATTTGAACTGAAACTGAAGTGCTAATTGGTTTGAAGTTGTAGTAACTTGATGAAATTGTCTTGATTATTGGAAAGTGGGCAGTGGATTTCTAGTTTCCAGCATGCTTTGCATACGTCTACTTGTTTGGTGCACACCAGGGCCTAAAACTAACTTTTTGCCACACCTGCCAATAGCCGGTGACTTGTGTATGTGTATTAATTAAAATGTATATTATTTTACCGGCCATGAAACAGGCGGTAATGACACCAAAAGTTTAGTTACTAGTGAAAATTCACAATTCTGAATTCCAATTTGGAGACCACAGCTAAAAGTAGCAGCTTAATATACATTTAAAACATTATTAAAGATAAGTAATCAAATAGGAAAAAATAATCAAATTACAAGCTAAAATAAATATGTAAAAAACAAAGAAATATAATAAAGTGCTTTTCAAGTTTTCAGTTCTGATTGTAGATTTCAGGTACAGAAATATAATAAAGTAATCAAATGTAAAATAACACTGCATAGTCTTCACTGTAAAAATGAAACATCCTTATTAAGTAATCCTTATTACAATTACATTCAAGAGCAGTGAGTGATTTTTTAAAAATTAACAATAAAAACACAGACAGCAGCAGGAATATAAGGCTACTGTCACTTTAAGAGCAAATGCAAGGGTCCAATACACTGATACACAAGTGTTTACTGTCTAATCTTTTTACATTCACTTAAGACAAGTCTTCTTCTTTTGCGTCTTCTTGTCAAGGCTTAAACTTCTGTGATGATGAAGCACTGGTCTGTCAACTGTCCTAAGCATCGTTCACGTTTCTTCACGTTCATTGCAGTTAGAATTCATAAAAATGTTACTGGCCAACTGGCGAGTTTTTATGGAAGCCCATTTCTGCAACTAAATAAAAAATTAAAAGAGTAATTGTGACTTTTAGCTCACAATTCTAACTTTTTTTCTCACAATTTCGAGTTATAAAGTCAGAATTGTGACTTTATATCACGCAATTGCGACTTCATATCTCAGAATTGTGACTTTAAAACTCGCAATTGTGAGGAAAAAAAGTCAGAATTCTGAGATAAAAAGTCGGAATTACTCTTTTAATTTTTTTATTTAGTGGCGGAAACGGGCTTCCATAGTTTTTATATATACACTCACTTGACGAGTGTTAATTTTAGGCCCCGGGTTTGTTTTAATCCAACCAAACCTTCCAAGTGTGATCACAAAACCAGTTGAGAGCCACTGTCTACAACGATTGGCTTTGTTGGCACTAAGTCTTTATTTCTGTGTATCTAGATGGTAAAGTTGAATATGCATCCTGTTAACAGGTTTATAGCAGTGTCCATTCCCCTTAACTACAACAGAAAGCATGTTGACCATCGGCAAATGATCTTACTCTCTGCAACGTGGCTGTTGGCGCTTGCTGTGGCTTCTCCGGTCATCTTCGGAATAAACAACGTTCCACAAAGAGACCCCAGAGAATGCAAACTGGAAGACAACAATTACGTGGTATATTCATCCGTCTGCTCATTTTTTATCCCGTGCCCCATCATGCTTCTACTGTACTTTGGGATGTTCCATGGATTGCGAAAATGGGAAGAAGCACGCAAAGCCAAACTGAGGAACAGTATTCAGGCTTGTCGTAGTTTACAGCACGCGGCTGTGGCTGCCGCCCTCCCGCCACTGGGGGCTCTGCCTGCATCTCTGCCCCGGGTCATTGAGAGGGATTTGGCCCAGTCCAGTCTTGAGGAGCTTGATGACTTTAAACGGCCCATCTGCCCCTTTCCACCAGAGTATAAAAACAGCTCCATTCAAACTGTGGCCTACAACGACATAAAATACAGCCAGCCAACTCAGCGAAAGAAGAGGGCTAAGATCAATGGAAGGGAGAGAAAAGCCATGAGGGTTTTACCTGTTGTTGTGGGTAAGTTGTTGAAATAACTAAAGCTGGTGAATATTTGTTTTGTCTTGTTGGAGTTGAAGTACCTACTATATAATGCATGTAATGTGAGTAGACTTTAAAATAGAACTTAATAAATTCTCCGAAGCTTTTATCAGCAACCTGGCCTAATAAGCATGTGGATGGTAGTTATAAACGTCTAAACTTTGCATGAAATTGCCACAGAAGTTGAATTTCCCTGAACCGCACAGATAAAACTAACTGCAGGCAAATCCCTCTATCCAATTATGAGGTCATGGTTCACCTGGTGCCTTAACCTCATTTCTGGGACACCATTCATTAACACAGAGACATACAGCAAAGACTAGAATTGTGCTTTACAAATCTGTCATTATTATTATAGTTGTTGATGGTCACTACATTTTGTATTTAAAATATAGTTTACATTAGTGCCATCCACCTTTTCAGCTCGGTTGGTTTTGGACGACTAACATGTTTGGCTTGATTTTTTTTCTCAGAATTGTGTGATATAAAGTCAGAGTTGTGTGATATAAAGTCAGAATTGCGAGATATAAAGTTGGAAAATGAGTGATATAACATTTCACAATCAGGTAGACTACAAGGAAGGGAGACGACGGCTGTAACGTTAGGTAGGCTGAGACAAAGTTTTTTTCGCAGATTGTTTATTATCTTGTTAAGAGCAGTTTATAGTGGAATATGAGATAGTCGAGTCCAGTCTGGTCTGTGTCTTCCCGCCGGGTTCGGTTCCAGCAATCAAATAATAGTTGGGTCCATGTCGGTTCCGGGTACTATATTTTTTGGCATTTCTCGGATCTGCACGGGTCCGGGTCCAGTTTTTGAAATAATAGACTGGTCCTGTGTAGATGGTTCTCTGTAGTACCCGTGAAGACCTCTAGTTACCATACGTAACCGAGACGTTCCCTTTCAGTCGGTCACGTTGGACGTACGTAGGATGTCAACAAAAATTTGGGATCCCTTTGGAAAATGCCACAGTTACTACCACTTCCAGCGCCCCGCGAGAGCCCCACGAGAGCACTTCAGACCCCGTCTGTTATTGTTAGATCTAACGTTACCTCGAACTAAAGCGGCGTCTCTTCGGAGCTGTCATTTTCTTAAATCAGCCGCGGCAATGTTTCAAATGAGCTTCTAACGCTAGACAAATGCCTTGTACCCAAACCATTTCGAAACTAAGGAGCCATTGTCCTCAGATTACAAACAAGCTCCTCGGTGGCGCGTTTGCGGGACTCCTCGGTGGCGCGTTTCGCGCTGTGGGGGATTTAAAAAAAGTGACGTGAGTGGAAGGGAGGCGGCAGCGCTAGGACAGTGATTGTGTGTGTGTGTGTGTGTGTGTGTGTGTGTGTGTGTGTGTGTGTGTGTGTGTGTGTGTGTGAGAGAGAGGGAGAGGGAGCGCGGCTCGCGGCTGTTATTTCAAATAGCGCAGCATATTTTAAACTAATCGGTTAACCGGTTTCAACCGGCTAATGAGGCTCGGTGGTCGGTCAAGAAAATGTTTAGTTTTCGCCATCCCTACACCTGCCATTAAAATATTTCAATATATGGCTATATGGTGTGCCACGCGTAAAAGCCCGTTGCAGCGTCTGTGTCTGAAGTTTGTTTTGAGCGCTTATGCCACCACTCTGGCATAATTACTCTGAGAATTACCCTGGTCTGAAACGCGTCTACTACCGTCTTCCTCCATGTTTGTTTATGTATTGCAGCATGCATGGGCATGCCGTGGCGTGAGGTGCATCTTGACGTAAAATTCTGCCGTAAACGCCTTATCGTGGCATAAGCGATAGAGCCTTATATAAAACGATAGACATTTTCTATCGTCCAGACGATATATTTCGTCATATCGCCCAGCCCTACAGCAGACTATTGGATAATGCTCACCGGAAAAGACATGGGCTCACCATAGGGAGCCGCACCGTGAAAGAATACACAAATGGGACCACTGTGGGGGTCACAACATATGGAACCCAGCCTAACACAAGTTCCACCAATGCATACGAGTGTTAGACCTGGCTTCGGACGCTCCGCCACGTCTGACTGCCGTGGGTTGCAGAGGACTTGACAGGGTTCGCCATTCTGGGGAACTCGACTGGAGCATATAGGCACACATACCCGTTCCATGAGGAAGGGAGTGGCGCAGCAAGCCGACACTTAGAACAGGTACTTCGGTGTTACCGACTATGGAAAGTGACCACACGTGAAGATACCGGCTCTACACGGAGGCTATAAAATCTAGCGAACGTGTTAGGTATCGCCTAGCCACAGCTCTACAATATCTGTCAGTGATGCGCCATGAGCCAAAGCCCAGGAAGAGGCCACACCCCAAGTTAAGTGGGCTCTAACCCAGAGCGGGCTGGGCATGTCTTGGGATTCGCACACCAAGACGATGGCCTCCATTATCCAGTGGGCCATCCTCTGCTTGGAGACAGCCTTTCCCTTCAAAGAGCTGCTGAGCTCCTGAAGCTTTGCGTTCTGTCCACGTAAGTCCAAAGGGCGCGAACGAGACAGAGAAAAGCTAGGGCTGGGTCTACCCCCTCCAAAAGCAGTGCTTGAAGGTTCACCACCTGGTCCTGGAAGGGAGTGGTGGGAACCTTGGGCACAAAGAGGTCCCAAGAGGGTATAGAGGGAGGACAAAGCGGATTTAGTCTCCTCGCCCCCCTCAGGAACCTGATGATCCGATAGTGCTTCCCTAAGGAGTTTCCACCTACCAAATCATGATTAGCCGCAGTAATGGCAACATAAACTTTGAGGGTGGAGGGAGACAGCCTGAACTCGAACCTGTCTTGTAGAAAGAAAGCACAGAACTGATCGAACACCTTCAGGGGTCTTCTTGGTGAGAAGAACACCAATCGACGAACAGGTAGAGGAAGAGGAAGCTCTAGCGGAAGTGATGGTGTCTACCACAGCCTGTGACAACAGTGCGTTGCAAACGCTTCCGCGTTGGGGGGCGGAGCACAATATGCAAATCTCGCACGCCAATAGTCATTGCCCCGTTCTCTATATCTCGAAGCTGATAGGGGCTCCCTGAAGTGATCCCAATTCGTCTGTGACATCCGGTGTACGTTAAACGTGACTGACTGAAAGGGAATCTCAGTTAACAACCTTATAGCTCACAGTAAGGCTGTCTTTATTAATTGTTAAACATTTATTTGCCCATGGAGAAAATGAATGGAGTTTTACTTCCGGAGCACAAATGTTGCACTCTGTATTAAACCCCAGCTGATTCCTATCATGGGACAAGTATATTTCTATAATATTTCTATAATCCCATATATTATATAGGCTTTCTTTGTTCATAACAGACATCCTAGAAATATAATTTTACATAGTTTTACCTAATTTTTACTTGCTTAGAAGACAATTTAGAGTTATAGTTTACTCAGAAATGAAAATTCTGTCACGATTTACTCACTATGTTGCTCTAAACCCATATGACTGTTTTTCTGTTCTGCAGAACATATTTTGATGAATTTTAGTCAACCTTAAACCTTTTGTGTTCCACTGAAGTAAGAAAGTCAAACAAGTTTGCAATTACATAAACGTGAGTACATAACGATGGAATTATTGATTATGGGTGAACTATCTCTATAAGTAAAAAGTGGCTCAGCTTACCCCACTATATTATTATACATCTTAATTGACAGCTTGATTAACAGTCAAAGGCATTTTTAATATTGAATATGGCCTGCACTGCAAACAAAACAAAAAAAATGCTTTTCTTACTTAGTAATTTTGTCTTGTTTCTAATCCAAACATCTAAAAATCCTAAAACAAGAAGTATTTACTAGACAAGCAAAAGTAATTGTCTTGTTTTGGGGAAAAATAACACAAAGTTAAGAGAGTTTTTGCTTAAGCAACATAATCTGCCAATGGGGTAAGCAAAGTCTTAAAACAACATTATTTTACGTACCCCATTGGCAGATTATATTGCTTATTTTAAACAAAAACTCTCTTAATTTTGAGTTATTTTCCCCCAAAACAAGACAATAATTTTTACTTGTCTAGTAAATATTTCTTAATGTAAGATTTTTTAGATATTTTGACTAGAAATAAGACAAAAATACTAAGTAAGCAATGCATTTTTTTTTTTTTTTTTTTTTTTTTTTTGCAGTGTGATTACTCCTTGAAGTAACAAGACATTTTCCGTACTTATATCTGTGTACGATAGGAAAAAAAATGCACTGAACACGAAAACCCCTTTTTCACCTCCTCATGAGGATTCAAAGTTTGGGGATAGGGATCACTTTTCCAAAGATGTAAACATTTCTTGCGTCACAGAAACATCTTGTTGAAGTTATGCAGATGATTATTCTAACTCCATTACTGTGTATTTTTAGAAATACCATTACTATACTTCAATAATTCAGCAGAGCAGAGACCACTGGAGGAGCACATTAATATCTATAATATACATGAGCTTGATTTATATGTGTGGCTTTGTCTCGCGTTCCTCACAACATTTGATTCGACATAGTTTGCTCGCTTTCGCAAGAGGTTCTTATGTCAGCGTTGTGTAATGCAGAATTAATGAGTGTGATTGTGCAGGTTTCTAGGTTATCCTAAGCTTTCCAGAGCTCTTAAAGTCACTCTTAAATATATTTTGAGCCTCGGCTGCTCGTTTGTCTTGCTTTATCAGAACAGAAGCAGGACTCTGACCGCAGCGCTCATTATGGCATGCTGTCGTCTAACACAAAAAATCATTTTGAATTCCTTCAGGCTTGTAAACACAAACAAAAACCCCATTTACAGTAATGCATTCCAGTGGAGTTTTATTAAAAGCACTTATATGAAATTGTCTGTACACTAATGGGTCAGACTTTATATTAGGAGTCTTAATCACTATGTATAATACAATGCATGTATTGAGTATGTTTTTACATTTTACTTGTATTTAAAAAAAAATACTAGCATAGCTAAATAATTTCTGTATTTACATCTACAAGAACACTGGAATTATTTTAATAAAAAAAAACAAGCTAATTAGTGTTGATTAACTGTGTAATGCATGTAAGTACTGAGTAATAATATTGAATATATAATATAATACTTACTATAGGGTTAGGCATTTTTGGTTTAGGATTAACTATTAAACAATTTTCACTAAATTTTCATTAATAATTACAAAGAAGCAGCTAGAAACGCTTTTAAAAAAATACACATACAATTTTGGAGCAAAAAGACTGAAATAGTATTTTCATGTGAAACACTCCAATAATCTTTGTTTTATTCATGACTTAGACATTTTTTTTACAACGTATAGTAACTACAAGTAACATGTAAAATAAAGTGTTACCGTTTTAAACATATTTTATTGTAGTATGTTAGTAAGTTTCAGAAAATGCACCAAATGTCTTGTGCCCTAATTTGACTGATGATAAATGTTAGTTTAATGAAATAGCTTGTATTTTTAGTTGTATTTTAGTTTTTGTTCATTTCATTATGTGCTTTTTGGCATTGAAGCTATTCATTTTTCTTTTTATTCAAATTTTAATTTGAGTTATTTTAGTGCTTCAACTTAAACGTGTTTTATCTTTTTGCCAAGGCAGCATTTCTAATTTATTTAGTTTAGTTTAACCTGTCACTAGCGGGACACATGGAACTCATTACATTTTTTCCCCATCACAATAAAAGCCATTTGAAATCGGGTTAATTGGAAACAGTACTTTAAATTTCATAGGAGCATACATTTTTGTGATATCAACTTCGAATTTGGAACACAATTTGGTTTGACGTGTGACTTTAATTTTATAGAAATATAATGGGGGAAAAAAGCATCAAAATAATGTTACCCAGGAGCTATTTTTGGTACAGCGCCTAAACAAAATCTCATAGGAGCTTCCATTTTTTTGATTAACTTCAAATTTGTCACACAATTTGGTTAGACGTGAAGCTGTAATTTCATGCTGACTGTTTTGTAATAGATGTTATGTTATGACAGAAATGTATTAATTTGTGACAGGAAAATGCATCAAAAGAATGTGTCCCCCGGTGGCTATTTATGATACTACGCCTAAAAATCACAAATGAGCATGCTTTTTGTGAGATCAACTTTGGTCCAAAACTTTTTTTTTGTTTGTTTGTCTAAATGTTTACATTCCAATGTTCTGCATTATTGAGTCAGTTTTTTTACAATACAGCCAAGCTGTTAAGTTTTAACATGTCTGTTTTTTAATGTTAAAAGTAATTTTAATTCCTACAATTTATGTTTTAAGTGCATAGTGGAATTGGCAGACGTTGCCTTGGACATCAAGTGCCGTGATAGAGAGTAAAAGGGTCCTCGATTATAAATATGCAGCTATAATGCATCTTTACAATGGTTGATGGTACAATGGGATATACAATGGTTACATACTTAAAGGGGTACTTCAGCGCTGGGAAGATGAATCTGTGTTTAAACTGGGTCATCAATGTAGTAGAAATGTGAACTTATTTTAGAATTTGATGCCTTCTAGACTGAGAAAAGACAGAAAATGTATTTTGTCTCATGGGGATGAAAGACTACAATTCCCAGAATGCTTCGCTGCCCTGTGAGGCCATTCCCAAAGCCACCAACTTGATTACAGTGACTGAGTTGAAGACACTACAATTAAAAACTGAATGTGTCTGTTCAATATAATGAGTGAGTCGCCGCGCGAGTGTCACAGCACTGAGCACTAACTGCAGGAGTCAGATAAATGAGCTGATGAGCTCTCGTGATGAGAGCTGAGGTAATCGCGACTACACTCGCGGCATACATTCACAACGCAAGTTCAGTCTGGCTCGTTTCAGTTCATGCCTTTGCAAGCTTAACTTTCATAGAAATTAATTTGAGAAGTTAAAAGACTTACATTGCTCACCATAGCTCCGTTTAAATGAGTGCCTGTAGCTGCGAGCTGAGCTCTGAGTGTGATCTCCATTCCCCATGCGCAGGTTCAAAACATGTAGAAATGGCTCCCTCTGCTGGCTGTAGTCTTTGGCCTTATTCCAAACATTCCTCCTATGATGCAAATATCATCAATTTCCATCATAGGAGGAATTTTTCCAGAAATAAAATGCATGTCTCAGGGGGATGTGAGGGGGAGCACGATCATTTGAATATACTCCAGGATTTTTACTGATACAAAGCCATATGCTAATCGCTGAAGTAACCCTTTAACTGATCATAGTGTTTATATCTTTGTAAGACTGTGTGACATGTTTTTGTTGTGTTGTGGCTTGTTTCCGTTGTGTTGTAGGTTGATTTTGTTGTGTTGTGGCTTGTTTCCATTGTGTTGTAGCTTGTTTCCGTTGTGTTGTGGCTTGTTTCCGCTGTGTTGTAGCTTGATTTCGTTGTGTTGTAGCTTGATTTCGTTGTGTTGTGGCTTGTTTCTGTTGTGTTGTAGCTTGATTTCGTTGTGTTGTAGCTTGATTTCGTTGTGTTGTGGCTTGTTTCCGCTGTGTTGTGGCTTGATTTTGTTGTGTTGTGGCTTGTTTCCATTGTGCTGTAGCTTGTTTCCGTTGTGTTGTAGCTTGTTTCCGTTGTGTTGTGGCTTGATTTCGTTGTGTTGTAGCTTCTTTCCGTTGTGTTGTGGCTTGTTTCCGTTGTGTTGTGGCTTGTTTCCGTTGTGTTGTAGCTTGTATTCGTTGTGTTGTGGCTTGTTTCCGTTGTGTTGTAGCTTGATTTCGTTGTGTTGTAGCTTGTTTCCGTTGTGTTGTGGCTTGTTTCCGTTGTGTTGTGGCTTGTTTCCGTTGTGTTGTAGCTTGTTTCCGTTGTGTTGTGGCTTGTTTCCGTTGTTTTGTAGCTTGTTTCCGTTGTGTTGTGGCTTAATTTTGTGGTGTTGTAGCTTGTATTCGTTGTGTCGTGGCTTGTTTCCGTTGTGTTGTAGCTTGTTTCCGTTGTGTTGTGGCTTGTTTCCGTTGTGTTGTGGCTTGTTTCCGTTGTGTTGTAGCTTGTTTCCGTTGTGTTGTGGCTTGTTTCCGTTGTGTTGTAGCTTGATTTCGTTGTGTAGTAGCTTGTAGGGCTGGGCGATAAATCGATTTTATGAATTAATTCGAGTTTTTAGTTTACGACGATTTTTGTGAATGAAAATCGTTTTTCTCTTTCAAATCCGCCGACGCTCCCCTCTGGGCTCCCGTAATGGCTCAGCCCTCCCCGCGCGCGTTTGCCACAGAGGTACACAAACAACAAGGATCGCGTCTAACAACATACCGTGTCATTCGTAATTGGTTCAGTTTTTCACAGAACAATTAACAATACCCCGCTGCAAAGTGTGTTTGAAGTCTGAACGGAACCGCGGTAGGCGCTATACTCATTTAAAGCTGCGCTGACACGAACGCAGCGCGAGCTCACACACGGGCCAATCTCGTGACAGACACGATACACAGCGCTGGTGATCCAGTGAGAGACCGTTTAAATCAACACACCATTGCTACTGTGATCTAGTGGAAGCGGTCGGCGCGCACAATTCTGTTATAAACCACAGATATCAGATCAAACAGAGCTGAGCGAAGGTCAGGGGTTTCAGTCACAAAACACCAACATTCACCATGATTTACTGTAGTAAAACCACATGGATTTAATGTTGTTGTTGTCATTATTTATCTCAGGATTCGTACAACCTTTTGAGATTGAAATTCAAGCACTTTCCAATGGTTTTCAAGAGCTTCACACTTATTTCCAGCACTTCAAAGCTCTAGATATCCGATTGTAATGTTATTTTTAATGTGATGGTTTGTAAAACTAAAAGTTTAAAGGGGTCTTGTGAAAGAAATAGTCAAATGTTTTTTTTAGTTTATTTTTTTTAAATGTGTAATCCATTTTGTAGCATTTTTATTTAAAAAAAAGATATGAAATGCCCACCACTATAACCAGCAGAAGAGCACTTATTGATTTATTAGCCATTTCCACTCCCTAATGTATGGAAAGTACGAAGTCACAGTCTCAGGAAAAACTAAACTTTTCTTCAAATTGTGACTAAATTACAGTAAAGTAAAGAGCTCCTTTAATAATCACTGAAGCTGTCGATCAGTTCAGTGTGAGACTATTGAAGAACAATGCTAATCTATATTTAATAAGAGCATTAGGCTACATTTAAATTTTCCCTATACTTTTTTTGCACATTACTGTTGTTAATAAAAGTTAATTTTATCTGCATATCAATTCATAAACCTTTGATATGTATACTGTATATTGCAAAAGATATGGTGCCCATTTATACTGTGGAATAGTCGGGGGTTATTCACATGCGGAAAGTTTTGCACCCCAGGTGGCACTTCTACCAAGCTGCAAATATTTAATTTTACCTAAACAAAATAAAGTTAAAACTTGTTTTGAACAATTTCTTTGCCATCTGCAGACTGATTTTAAGTAGGAGGGGGAAAAAATCGTTTTAAATCGTAAATCGAATTTTTGGTGAAAAAATCGGGGATTTTTTTTTTGGGCCATATCGCCCAGCCCTAGTAGCTTGTATTCGTTGTGTTGTGGCTTGTTTCCGTTGTGTTGATTTCGTTGTGTTGTAGCTTGTTTCCGTTGTGTTGTGGCTTGTTTCTGTTGTGTTGTAGCTTGACTTCATTGTGTTGTGGCTTGTTTCCGTTGTGTTGTAGCTTGTTTCCGTTGTGTTGTAGCTTGTTTCCGTTGTGTTGTAGCTTGATTTCGTTGTGTTGTAGCTTGATTTCGTTGTGTTGTAGCTTGATTTCGTTGTGTTGTAGCTTGTTTCCGTTGTGTTGTAGCTTGATTTCGTTGTGTTGTAGCTTGTTTCCGTTGTGCTGTAGCTTGATTTTGTGGTGTTGTAGCTTGTTTCCGTTGTGTTGTGGCTTGATTTCGTTGTGTTGTAGCTTGTTTCCGTTGTGCTGTAGCTTGATTTTGTTGTGTTGTAGCTTGTTTCCGTTGTGTTGTGGCTTGATTTCGTTGTGTTGTAGCTTGTTTCCGTTGTGTTGTGGCTTGTTTCCGTTGTGTTGTGGCTTGATTTCGTTGTGTTGTAGCTTGTTTCCGTTGTGTTGTGGCTTGATTTCGTTGTGTTGTAGCTTGTTTCCGTTGTGTTGTGGCTTGATTTCGTTGTGTTGTGGCTTGTTTCCGTTGTGTTGTGGCTTGATTTCGTTGTGTTGTGGCTTGATTTCGTTGTGTTGTAGCTTGATTTCGTTGTGTTGTAGCTTGTTTCCGTTGTGTTGTGGCTTGATTTCGTTGTGTTGTAGCTTGTTTCCGATGTGTTGTGGCTTGATTTCGTTGTGTTGTAGCTTGTTTCCGTTGTGTTGTGGCTTGATTTCGTTGTGTTGTAGCTTGTTTCCGTTGTGTTGTAGCTTGATTTCGTTGTGTTGTAGCTTGTTTCCGTTGTGCTTTAGCTTGATTTCGTTGTGTTGTAGCTTGTTTCCGTTGTGTTGTAGCTTGATTTCGTTGTGTTGTAGCTTGTTTCCGTTGTGTTGTGGCTTGATTTCGTTGTGTTGTAGCTTGTTTCCGTTGTGTTGTAGCTTGTTTCCGTTGTGCTTTAGCTTGATTTCATTGTGTTGTAGCTTGTTTCCGTTGTGTTGTGGCTTGTTTCCGTTGTGTTGTGGCTTGTTTCCGTTGTGTTGTGGCTTGTTTCTGTTGTGTTGTAGCTTGATTTTGTTGTGTTGTGGCTTGTTTCCGTTGTGTTGTAGCTTGATTTTGTTGTGTTGTAGCTTGTTTCCGTTGTGTTGTAGCTTGATTTCGTTGTGTTGTAGCTTGTTTCCGTTGTGTTGTAGCTTGATTTCGTTGTGTTGTAGCTTGTTTCCGTTGTGCTGTAGCTTGATTTCGTTGTGTTGTAGCTTGATTTCGTTGTGTTGTAGCTTGTTTCCGTTGTGTTGTAGCTTGATTTCGTTGTGTTGTAGCTTGTTTCCGTTGTGCTGTAGCTTGATTTCGTTGTGTTGTAGCTTGTTTCCGTTGTGTTGTGGCTTGATTTCGTTGTGTTGTAGCTTGTTTCCGTTGTGCTGTAGCTTGATTTTGTTGTGTTGTAGCTTGTTTCCGTTGTGTTGTGGCTTGATTTCGTTGTGTTATAGCTTGTTTCCGTTGTGTTGTGGCTTGTTTCCATTGTGCTGTAGCTTGATTTCGTTGTGTTGTAGCTTGTTTCCGTTGTGTTGTGGCTTGATTTCGTTGTGTTGTAGCTTGTTTCTGTTGTGTTGTGGCTTGATTTCGTTGTGTTGTAGCTTGTTTCCGTTGTGTTGTAGCTTGATTTCGTTGTGTTGTAGCTTGTTTCCATTGTGCTGTAGCTTGATTTCGTTGTGTTGTAGCTTGTTTCCGTTGTGTTGTAGCTTGATTTCGTTGTGTTGTGGCTTGTGTCCGTTGTGTTGTGGCTTGATTTCGTTGTGTTGTAGCTTGTTTCCGTTGTGTTGTAGCTTGTTTCCGTTGTGCTGTAGCTTGATTTCATTGTGTTGTAGCTTGTATTTGTTGTGTTGTAGCTTGTTTCCGTTGTGTTGTGGCTTGTTTCTGTTGTGTTGTAGCTTGATTTCGTTGTGTTGTGGCTTGTTTCCGTTGTGTTGTAGCTTGATTTCGTTGTGTTGTAGCTTGTTTCCGTTGTATTGTAGCTTGATTTCGTTGTGTTGTGGCTTGTTTCCGTTGTGTTGTAGCTTGATTTCATTGTGTTGTAGCTTGTATTTGTTGTGTTGTAGCTTGTTTCCGTTGTGTTGTGGCTTGTTTCTGTTGTGTTGTAGCTTGATTTCGTTGTGTTGTGGCTTGTTTCCGTTGTGTTGTAGCTTGATTTCGTTGTGTTGTAGCTTGTTTCCGTTGTATTGTAGCTTGATTTCGTTGTGTTGTGGCTTGTTTCCGTTGTGTTGTAGCTTGATTTCGTTGTGTTGTGGCTTGTTTCTGTTGTGTTGTAGCTTGATTTTGTTGTGTTGTAGCTTGTTTTCGTTGTGTTGTGGCTTGTTTCCGTTGTGTTGTAGCTTGATTTCGTTGTGTTGTGGCTTGTTTCTGTTGTGTTGTAGCTTGATTTCGTTGTGTTGTAGCTTGATTTCGTTGTGTTGTGGCTTGTTTCTGTTGTGTTGTAGCTTGATTTCGTTGTGTTGTAGCTTGTTTCCGTTGTGTTGTGGCTTGTTTCCGTTGTGTTGTGGCTTGATTTTGTGGTGTTGTGGCTTGATTTCGTTGTGTTGTGGGGATTTTGTTGCGTAGTAGTTTAATTTAGTACGGCTGCACTACTGGGCCACCGTAGGAAAGCGCATCAAAAGAATCTGTCACCTGATGGCTATTTTTGGTATTATACCTTAACAAAATCTCAAAGGAGCTTCAACTTTGATATCACCTTTAAATTTGGAACACCATTTGGTTAGACGGGTCGTGTGGCTTTTCATAATAACATTTGTTTAATAAAATATAAATTTTGTATAAAAATGTTTAGTATGGTGCATTTGCTTTACATTAAATTCAAACTTCATTTCACTTGCTCAAGAAAGCATTCATGAACTACAACCATTAAAGTTGGATTTTCACATCTATGCTCACAAAGGGGGGGTGAGAGTAGACAGGTTTGCATTTTATTTTATTTCAGCTTTGTGTCAATTACAAGAAATGTTTTAATAGTTAATGATAAAAATCCTTATGTGATGTGATTTGTGATTTTTATCTGCAGGAGTCTTCCTCTTCTGTTGGACGCCTTTCTTTGTTGTTCACACGACTCGAGCCCTGTGTGAGTCCTGTCACGTTTCTTCAAAGTTGATGAGCACAGTAACATGGCTGGGTTACGTCAACAGTGCTCTCAACCCAATCATCTACACCGTCTTCAACACCGAATTCAGGAAGTTCTTCCGAGGATTTCTACCCCGCTGCTGCTGAGCGCTCCATGAGACATGATAATGCCATCATTTATGCTAAAGACATTTGTTTTTGTAAAATGTTGTGTTTTGTGTTAATCTTGCCAGTACTTTCTTTGTGCCTACCACTACATCCATATTTTATATATATCAGACTTATTTTCAGTACAACAAATGGTGCCTGGGACATTTGTGCATCATTTTAAAATGTGCCATGCTCTGTTAAAATATGCCTACGCTAAGATTAATGATGCAAAATACTACAATGCATTGCATATTTTAGATCCGTTAGGTGTTATTGCCCACAAGACAGACTTTAAATTAAAAGACCAAAATGTACGAGCCCTCGTTTGGCAATGCAAATTTTTGGATTTGTGAAGTCGTTCAAATATTCTATAGTAGCCGTAGAGCTTTGAGTTTGGGTTTCACTCTTCTTTACATGGCGCTATAAACAGAAATGTGTGATTAAACCGTAGACTGAGGGTTAAGACGGGTTAAAGCTTCGCTGTGCAGGTTCCAAAACATCTCGAGATAGTGTCTAATGAAGTTCCAGAAAAGCCCTGAGGATTTGACCATACTACCCTTACTCTTTGAGCACATCATCTGTGAGCAGTGAGGGGGAAAAAAAGGATCAGACACCTGGGCAGAATTCCCACGTCTCTTTTTTTCCCACTCTTATTGAATTATAAATAAAATGCCTGCATGATCAAGTGCAGCTTCTCCAGTATGCCTGACACTGGCATTTCTTAGAGAATTAACAATAACCAAGACTATTCCAACTATCATTGCAACCATCCAGCCCCGGAGACCTGTATCTTGCAAAAATGTTACTTTTAATGAGTAAAGCCCTATTCGTACAGTGATTGTTTCTCACGTGGACATCTGTAAAAATAAATGTGCAGCCACCTCAGTGATAAACTCCTGCATTGGGATGGTGATTAATTCATACGGTGAAGGAGCGAGTTTTGTGATCCTGCTCACATGCTCAATAACGTCATATGGTATAATAACTGCATATTTAATGTAATAATAGAAAAATAATATCCTAATTATTATTTAATGATTTAAATCTGTTTAAAAATAAGATATATGTGTGCATTATAGTTAAACTTTTTCTGTCTTGTATTTTATCTAAAAATAAAGGATGTAATTTTATCCCAAATGGAAATGATCCAATAAGATAGGTTAAGATATATTTAATTGTCCCCGAAGGGAAATTTGTTTTGGGCTCCATTCAGCAGTTTTTGCACACAAAAAAAAATACAAAGAATAAACGTCACATCCTCTCACAAAACATATTATCATATACATTAGACAGTATATAGTAGGCACATTAACACCTTTCATTTTCTGTTAAAAAACAAACAAAAAAACACATGGGGGGGGGGGGGTGAAATGCTGTTTCATGCATACTGAGCTTTTTACACTGTTAAAGACTTTGATTCCCATCCTAAACATAGACAAAGTTTCAAAAACTAATGTTGGACGTTTGATCGAGTATTTCTGTGTTAAAAATACTCCTTCCGAGGTTTTTTTCGAGTATGGGTCGGCTTGACGTCGATAGAGCGGAAGGTCCTTGTATGGGCCGGACGGGCTCTTCTCCCGGTAGGGCGCGCGCGACTAGAGCGAGAGAGGAAATGCACGCCCATAAACACTTCTGTCTCGCCACGCTTCACTTTATTCCTATCCCATTCCTATTCCTATTCCTATGCGGCTTCAACGCTTCAGCACAGCATTCCGGGAAGGCAGCGCTGCATTTGAACCGATTTGAACTTAGAAATGACGAGAAGCGTCACAACATCACGCTTTAAATGTGTCGCAAAAGTGGATCACCGCGGTCACTGCTGTCACAGGACTTCACGAAATCAACAGTTACCAAAGAAGTGTGTTTTTGGAGTGGTGACGATAAAGGTTCGGTCCTGCTTTGGAAGCAGGCGGTGAGTAAAACTGCTTCAAATGTCTGTTGTTGGCTATCGTCGCGTGAGTAAACATCAGTAAAAGTGTATAACGTTAGTTAATTTATCAATGGAGCATGCGATGTATGGTGTGTGTTTAAATACATTTGTTTAGCTGACCACTATAAGTGTCAGTTTGTTTATTGTAAACCACCCAAACATAAACCTAGCGTTCTCACAAAGCGTGCTTCGTCATTCAAATGCGCTAACGGACTCCATTGTTGTTCTCTGTATAACGTTACACTAGTCTGACGTGCAAAACCGTTTTGCTTGCTGCGCTAAGGTCTAGTCGCATACAATATTCCATAAACCGAATCATGTCCTCATAAACTGCGAGTAAAGACACACAAATGTTGACAGGCCACTAAATACAGTCCATACCACAGAGACGGACGTCCTGATGTTGCTGTTTCTCCTGTTCAATTTATTTCAGCCTTCGGATCTGATTCTGGATCATATCTGTATTAGTTGAATCTGATCGATAGCCGTTTTCTTCTCCACGCTTGAGGACGTCACCGCTTTGTGCTCGTCATTCTTTAGCTCCGCCCACACGATACACCTCCAGCTGCTCGTTTTTTTCCGGAAAGACTCGGTACAGCCCATATTTCTTTTATAAATCTAATAAAACTAAAGACTTTTCGGGGATATGAAGGATGCAATAGTCCTCTATAGGTACTCAAGATTGACATGAGATTGACTGAAACTGAGTGTTTCACCCCCCCCCCCCCTTTAATTACAGCTCCCGAATTGCACAGCCCCACAAAAGACCTACAGATTACACAACTGACATTGCACATCACAGTAGCCTACCAATTGCAAATAAGCCATTACAGCCTCTTATTTACACGAGTAAGCAATGTTGTGGTTTTAGTAACATAGCATATAATTACAGCTGTAATAGCGGCCCATTTCAAATATTTAAATGATTTTCTTCTTTTTATTTTTTTGAGGGGTGATGAAACAAATTGCTCTTGTAAATACTTGCCAGTATATAAAGGCCTATATCTTTAAAATGCATCCAAATTACAGCGAAGCGCATTCGTACGGGGCTCCACAGGGGTCAAAAATGACATAAACAGTGAATTTTAAAGTGATATATTCTTGAAAACTCAGACATGTGGATTCAGACAGCAATTAAATTACCACACGACCTTTGTGTTTGTCAAAAAACAGTAGGTGAATCGGAAAAACAATGACATTCTGGATTCAAACGGCAGTAAACTCACTGACTAGCCCCTGTCAATGATGAAAATACCTTACGACCCCACGAGAAACAATTACCGTTCGAATAGGGCTTTAATGTGCATGAATTAACTTGCGATTAGCTGAGTGTCTATCCGTCACTTCTATAGCTCAATCAGAACAAGATGGACAACGCTCCTTCCCAACCAAAACTAGTTGATGGTCACCCTGCACTTTGAAAAATAAAAAAGGGTCTTAAAGGGATATTTCACCAAAAAAAAAAGAAAAATCTGTCATTAATTCCTCACCCTCATGACGTTCCACTGTGTTTACGACGTGAACAGAGCCAGAGAGTGAAATAGTTGAATAAAGTCATAATTTTGTTGTTGTTTTTCCACAAAAAGTATTCTTGTCACTTCATAAGATTAAGGTTGAACCACTGGAATCACATGGACTATTTTAACGATCTCTTTCCTACATTTCTGGGCCTTGAAAAGTGGCAATTACATTGCAGGAGGGGTCAGTCAGAGAGCTCTCGGATGTCATCAAAAATATCTTCATTTGTGTTCCGAAGATGAACGAAGGTCTTATGGTATGAGGGTGAGTAAATAATGATATAAATGTTATTTTTGGGTATACTAACCCTTTAAAGCATAAAGCCAAATGAGAACCTTTCTAAGTTCCTTAATGTGCTATGATGCCATTGTACACTAAAAAATACTGGGTTAAAAATAACCCAAGTTGGGTTGAAAATGGACAAACCCAGAAATTGGGCTGTTTGAACTTAGTGCCCAAGTTCTGGGTTTGTCCATTTTCAACCAAACTTGGGTTGTTTTTAACCCAGCATTTTCAGAGTGTAGAATCTTTTCTATACGGTTCTTGTTGCCTCGCTGAGCGTAAACAAACCACAACAACTGCAGGCGACTGCCAACTAGCATGTGTGTGTGAGGAAATAACTATCAGCAGATATCAATAGTCATCTTTTAAGCGGGGAAACCGAAACTAGGACTGCAGATGTACATACTGTAAGCAAAGCAGCGCTTGCTCACCATTTTGATTATGTTGATCACTTTCTCCAGGTCAGTCAGCTCATGTTATATAAATGTTAATGCATTTGAATGCTCATCTAAGATGAGGTAAAATTATAACTAATATTATGATAGATAACTTCTGTCTGTGGCGTCTTGACTGCTTTGCTCGCTGGCATCACTTTTGCTTTAATTCTCATGCACCGACTCGTTCGCGAAACTCAACAGCCAATCAGAGCGATCTCTCACCGAAGGCAATTTAAAATGACAAATTGGCTGAACTGTCACCGACGGAGCCCAACTAGAGCCGACCATAGAGCGTAAGAAAATATGGACGACCTGTCTTCAGTACCACTGAAAAAAGGTAAAGCAAGACATCTTGCACCGATTTGGGACTGGAGTCTGCGCAGTAGAGAGCAGGAAGTAGAGGTGCGATATCAAAAGTCCGCCCACACTCTCGCAGATGCAGATCAATTCATTATGTTGGTGTGAAATAAACAGTTGTGGAAATGTAGCAATTAAAGCTAAAGCACCGATCTCCTCCCAAAAAAAGTCTGTTAGTGCCTCAGTGACTTCACTCAGAGAAGCCGTCAATCTCAGCTGTCAATCATGACGTCACATCCCCCGTTTTTATAGCATCAAATAACTAACTAAAACTAAACTTATTTTTTAAAAAGAACGAACACTTGAAATGAAATCGGCGTGATAAAAACTGCATAAAAGATCTTACAATCATTTATTTGAAGTGTAATTTGATTGTTTAGTTGTCTCGAGTCCATTAGAAAACACGGAGGGGCGGGGCTTATGAGCTATACTGGGGCCAGCCACGATCGAGACGCTTTGGCTTTAGTTTTCATTTGCCGGATGGCAAACTGTCAGCTTGGTGTGTCAGCCCTTAAGGCCCCAATAAAATCACAGTGAAGTTTTCGTTCTCTCTTCACACTGGAGAAAAGTTTGAAATAGCTACCTGACCAGTGGTTTAGATTTAGTGAACTTCCCAATACCAGATACTCAGCTGAGAGCGGCATTTAGATATGCATGTACAAAATAAACACAACTAAGTGACTGCGGTGAAAAAACAGCAGTTAAGAAAGCATCTGGATACGTTTGGACAAGCTCTGCGATTCAGCTCTCCAGTAACGTCAGTCACATTTATTTATGAATCATACTCTAAATAATATCATAATATAATATCATACTCTCATGATGTATTGCTCTAAAGCAGCATCTTTACAGTATTAAACATGATAAAACTGTGTCAGAGTCTCTTCCAGTCAGAATTACAGCTTCAGTTTCTACTCCAAAGTGTCTCTCCAGTGTGTTCATGTTTTTACTTGAGTCTGATCTCGACGGAAGGAAGCTTTCCATGTCAAAGGCGGAGCTTCAGAGCCACACAGACCAAAGGTAGTTCGCAGAAGTTTACCAAATGGAGCGAACTTTTCTGAAAAGTTTGGCAAGTTCTGAACTAACTCCATTTTTCCAGTTGATTTCAGCACTTTACTCTAAGGCTACGTCTACAATAATCCGGATAGATTTGAAAATTTGGAAACGTTTCTCATCCACACTGAAACGTCAGTAAACGCCAAATTCATCTCACTGCGCATGTGTAAAAGCTCACTGAGATGATACAGACATCATTAAGTTATCACAATTCTTCTGGCAGGATCATTTTATTTAGCACAATATCTCACCATCACTGATGCGTCCAGATCGCACTCGTTATTATGTTTGGTCTAAAACGCAACTCCACTCGTGTTTCGCCACAGGTCAGCAAATGCAAGTACATTTTCTGTCATCTTGCAGGACTGTGATATGAAGTGAGCAATGAACATATTTGAGCAACTGTGTGAAAGTCAATAGCACATAACTGGCTCAATAGCGGTATAAAGATACATATCTATTGGTACAATATGCGTCACATGACTAAACATGCGTCATTGTTTTCAAGTACCTCCGTCTACACAGTCCGCACTACGACGCGAGGATGGCTTTTCAGATGTGTCCGCTTTTAAAAATGCTATTTTTTTCGTTGCTTTAAAACGCTGTCTCACTGTGAACGGAAGGCCAAAACGGAGAGAAAAACATGCGTTTTCAAATGAAACCGTATTAGTGTGGACATGGCCTGAGAATATTGGGGCCTTTCGAAAGCCATCTGTGTATGTGCACTTCAGGAGGGATATAAACCAATAGATGTGATGTGAAAAACGTTTTTCATCTCCAATGAACAACTCAAGGTCACTATAAAGTTTGTGTGGGGGACAATCATGTTTTGGAGCACATTATGACAATTGTCATTCTGACCCTACTGCTTCACTCTCAGTGTCATCTGGAAAATAGCCTAATTTTCCATAATTCAATTCTTCAACAACAGCTATTAAGCTTTTTTTTGTTCAGGCCAGAGTAATGACAGCCGACCTGCATTTGATGTGCCCCCATGAGTGCATCCAAAACACTAATGCTTGACTTTTTTTGACACTTTAACCCTCTTGTCTATTGTACGCAATATGATACCAATGAGGAAAAAAACATTTGTGGTGTTTTTCTGCTTAAAATTGGACACTAACAAAACCAATAAAAAATGACATTTTATAAATATCCATTTGTTGCCTCAAGGCAACATTGTACCACAATGGGTAAATTAAAAGATTTGACATTTGCATGTAGAAAAAATAAACATATTTATTGAAAACATCCATTTCCAGAGACTTGAACAAACACATTTATCGTTTGTTATAATGTATTATATGTTATAATGTATTGCCAATTTCATATTTAATAAAAAGTAACATTTCAAATTCAGCTGTTGCTCTCAGGCCACATTGTATAATTGTGGAACACAAGTATTACCAAACCTATTATATCAAGTTTTCATCTTCATCTTCGATCTCTCCCTGCCAGATTATCACTTTAACCTCATCTTCCTCATCCTCACACTCATCAACGGCCAGTTGTGTTTTATACCATGTCTTAACCCTCTATGGTACGCAATATGATTTAAATGAGAAAAAAATTATTTGTGGTGTTTTTCCTGCTTAAAATAGGACACTTTAACAAAAGCAATAAAAAAATTCATAATTTTTATTTTTATTTATTTTTTAAAAGTTTGTTGCCTCAAGGCAACATTGTACCACAACGGACAAATTTAAACTTTTTACGTTTTCATGTAGAAAAAAATGAATAAATGTATTGAAAAAATCAATTTCTTTAACCAGAGACCTGAACAAACACATTTATCCAGTTTATAATGTATTACAAATTTCATATTTAATAAAAAGCAACATTTCAAATTCAGGTGTTGCTCTCAGGCAACATTGTACCATCGTGGAACATGTATTACCAAACCGTTACATCAAGCCATCACATCAAGTTATTACATCAAGTTATTATATCATATCATAACCATCTTCATCCTCATCTCCATCTTCGATCTCACCCTCACTCTCTCCCTACCGGATTGTCACTATGGCCTGATCTTCCTCATCACGACACCTCATCCTCATCCTCATCAGTGGTGTTTTATACCTTTTTTGAGTGCTATAGAAAATGTGCAGATCATAATAAATGCAGTTATAGTATGTGTATTACTATTTTTATACATGCATTACAATATTGTGCAAAAATGCAGATATATTTAGATAATTCTAACTCTTTTCCTTACAAATATGCTGTATTTGTATCCAACCTAGTGTGTCTGCTATGGCCTTACACGATTCCATTATGGTACAATGTTGCCTTGAGGCAACACACAGTTTTTTGTTATTTACTTTAAAACATTTGATGATATATATTGTAAAGTTCTTGAAAATACTTCTTTACTAACCAGTGAAGGTGACTCATATTTTTGTGGGTGATTATCTGGACAGGAAATTAGTGAAAAATGCCATTTTCATTGGAGAAAATATGGAGTCATGTGACCTGTGCACATGACTGAA
Source organism: Pseudorasbora parva (assembly GCF_024679245.1). Lineage (NCBI taxonomy): Eukaryota > Metazoa > Chordata > Actinopteri > Cypriniformes > Gobionidae > Pseudorasbora > Pseudorasbora parva. The sequence continues at coordinate 3,592,950 of NC_090172.1, read as the reverse complement.
ACAGGACACAAAATGGACCCCTGTGGGTCATGTGACCCATTTTTTTACACTTTCATTGGTTAGTTTTTGAGTTCTTCTTCCCAGGGATAGGTTTGAACAATACATTGGTGTTTCATTTGATTAAGAATAATCTAAAATAGACTATGTTGCCTGGAGGCAACACCGTACCATAGAGGGTTAAGTGCTATAGATCATAATATGTGCAGTTATAGTATGTGAATTACTATTCTCATAAAATGCAAATATGGTTAATTCTAACTCTTTTCTTTACACATAATATGTTTGTATCCCACACAGTTTTTTAAAAAAAACATTTGATGATATAATGTACAGTTCTTGATACTTCTTTAAGGTGATTCATATTTCTGTGGGTGATTAACAGGACGCAAATGAGTGAAAAATGCACTTTTCATTGGAGAAAATGTGGAGCCATGTGACCTGACATTGACTCCTGTGGGTCATGTGAACACTTTTTTGCACTTTCATTGACTAGTGTTTGAGTTCTTCTCCCATGAGATAGGTTTGACCAATAAATTGGTGTTTCATTTTAAATAAACTAAAATAGTCAATGTTGCCTGGAGGCAACACTGCAACATCTAGATCAGTGGTTTTCAAAAATCTTTAAGAGTGACCCTCTTTTTAATTGTTTTATTGTCGCGACACGTAAATAGGCCTACAACCATTCAAACAAGTCAGGCCAAGCATAAAAATATTTATATAAAGGCAATTTGACTGTATATTCTCCATTAAACCACGAATGGTGCACAAATTCAGCTCAACACTTTTCCACAACCGCTTTCGATCCTTGACGCGTTCGCAAATGTTTTAGAGAGAAAAAAGAGAGGGAAAAAAAACATGTAAGTAGTTGCATTTTATTGCATTCAGAAATAATACCAGTAAATAAAGGGAAATGTTAGCCCAAAATGTAGCCGACTACAAATACAGCTATAGGCTATTTTAGTTCCCCTCACTCCACAACAAATCCTTTCAATTTAGCGGTATACAGAACAGGACAAGAATGAACTCATTTATTGAGAAACTTAAAAGTCTCATTTAAATCCAGATGTTTCCATATTCGTGATGTATTTGGATGCCAAACCATTATTTATTATAGGCTTTGTACTTCACTCGCGTCCCAATACTAATGGAAAAAAATCCTCTTCACGCAAAACTGAGCTTGGAAAAGCCACAGCGGAGAGGCGGTGCTCGTGCGGAATGACACCAATTGTAGCCTATTTAAACTATTGACTCTAAACTAAAACAGACTATTTTATTTTTCTATGTTAGGTTGACTATTTCATGTTGATAATGAACAGGCTGCGATGTCGTTTGCAGTGCTGGAATATGTTGAGTGTGTGTGTGTGTGTGTGTGTGTGTGTGTGTGTGTGTGTGTGTGTGTGTGTGTGTGTGGCGCCGGCGCGATTGAGCAGAGGAAACATAAAACACTCCGTCATTTTGCTCATACAGATGATAAGAGGAGGACATAATTGCAAATTGCAAAGTGTTTACTTACATCGTGTTACTGTTCAATAAAGAAATCAAGATGTGCTTTCTGTCATCTGAGTCTTTCCATGAACTTGTTTGAGGTGCGCCACCTCACAAAAATGAACCAAACTCAGCAGCAACTGTTCATTATTAAAGTCAAATATATTTGCATATTTATTCCTTTTTATATAGGCATATAGACAGATTTTTTGAAAACAAATATTTGTTTTTCATTTTTAATCTAACTCCAGCATTCCCCTTAGGCTTAGATCACCCTGGAGACCCATTTTTTTAAGTCTGAAAACCCCTGCTCTAGAGGTCTTGTCGTCATTCTGCTCCGGTCTCTTCACTGCCAGCTGTTCCATCATATCAGACGATGTGCTTCTCCAAACATGGGTCTTTGTTTCTTGCATTATACATCTCGAATCGTTGGATAATTGAGGGCATTGGTTTGCTATTGTTTTATATCCAGCAGGCCGAACTGAATTAGTGTTTGTCACTTGCGTGGCATGCTCAGACACTGACACAATGAACTGAGCTTTCACCTTCCCAACAGACAAACAATGAGTCCTCAGCTTCTGGAAAAGTCATTATCAGCATGCAGCCATTTTCCTCATTGTGTGTCAATTTATGGCCGTTTATGAATGTGACAAGCACAGAGCTTTTCTTTTTCTTTCAATCCATCATTGTCAAAATTGCCATGCAAGGCGTAACACCAAGCCAGACAGTGCATTGATTTTTTTTTTTTTTTTTTTACTGTAGAAATGACATCTAAATGTGGGCAGGGCCAGTGACTTGAGATGTCATATTAAGATAAAGTGAATCAACATCCAGAATGGTTACAATACTGGTAAATGCACAGGCTGGATGTTTAGAAAATGAAAGTACATTGAATAGTATTTGGCCACTTAAATGTATGAATGACAACACATTAGACAAGTGTGTCTTTAATTCAATGACGATAGAGCCATTGTTGGAGTTACAAACTGGCATCAAATTGTTTTTTAGTGGATGTTTTGAGACTATATCCAAAATCACCCCTATGGGCCTGCAGAGTTTAACACAAACCCTGATCAAACTCGCCTGGAGCTTTCTAGTAATCCTGAAGACCTTGGTTAGCTTGTTCAGGTGAGTTCGATCAGGGTTGGGGCTTAACTTTGCAGGAAAGTTGATCTTAAGGGCAAGATATAAATGTCTCATTCATTTATTCATTCAAGAGATTCCCAGCCATGCCCTATACACAGTACAGCTGAAGCCACAAGTCTTTAAGGCAAGGGAGTTAACCCTTTAAAGTCCTGATGAAATCAAAATCGACCCTATTTACTTTATTAGCACATTATACAGGTCTTAGGGTGAACAATTAATCCGTGCACGTTAATACCATGTTCCCTCTCAGATGACGGCTTAGGTTTGAAAATGCTTAACCACTCCCCTCAAACCGTTAGTCTGCTATGAGCGCGAGATGGAGAGGAGCAGCGCTGAAGTAAAACTCTGCCCTCTATTTAATAATCCGCTTCAACTGGAACTACGTCACATCACGGAGGAAAACTCATTTGCTACTTCCGGTTGACTGGGACTTTAGACCCATTCTTCAGGTCTTTATTGACCCAGGATGCCATTTACTACTCTCCTAAAGTTGGATATCGATCTTCTAAGTATTTCTCAATCAATGCTTTATAAAATTATACAAGAAAAAAAATGTCTGTTTGCTAATTTTTTTGTATAGGGTCACTAATGACCCAGGTATGTAATAGTCCAAGTATATTTATTGTGCAACAATAATTTGACTCAAAAAGTGCAATTCACCTTTATTCCTCAAGGTGGCAATGTCTGACACAATGATGAGCCAGATGCTGAATGTCAGATACACATATCATGCAGATTCATGAATCATTCACACATTTACGGTTGAATTAGTACACCTTGTCCTATGGAGGGATTTTTCAGTCAGATTATAAACTAAAAGTCTAAAACTAAAAGTCTTAAACCAAAACTTAAAATCTAAATTTGAAACTTAAAGTCCAAGTCGAAAATGAATTTGGTATTTAGGATTGGGCATTTGGTATTTAGGATAGGGCATTTTCTATTTAGGATTGGGCATTTTCTATTTAGGGTTGGGCATTTGGTCATTTAGCCATTTAGGATTGAGGATTGGGGATTTGGGGATATAGGATTGGGAATTTGGTATTTAGGATTGGGCATTTAATCATTTAGCCATTTAGGATTGAGGATTGGGGATTTAGGATTGGGCATTTGAGGATTGAGGATTGGGGAGTGTATGCAAATTAGGAGGCGTGGCCCAAATACTGGAGGCTGGGTTTGAAATGGCTGGTGCGCAGATGCACCTTATGGACAGCAGAGGGAGCTCCCAGTGCTAAGGAGGAGCACACTTTAATGAAACCAAACGGAGCGAGTGAGCGGCTTGAGCGAGGACTGTGCGATAACTTCAACTTAATGACAGCTTTGTAACATTTGTGGCCTCAAACACAAAGTCACCAGTGAAAGGAGTGCTATCGGTCTGACGACGAGAAAGCAGCAGACAGTGCAGCAGGTAAGATGCTAACATTAGCTACTAGTTATATAAGCTGATATTGCTAATATGCTTTAGTAGGGAATTATTATATTGGGACATGCTGCCTTGTTTTTTAAACTGCGGTTAACCCCTCTGACATTAGTAGATACACTCCTTTCCCATTGCCACTAGATGGTCTTGTTTATGTTTTTTTCTTTTTTGCTATATAGCCTATATACATTTTATTAAGATTGTGAGAGAAAAGAAATTAGGCTTGTTCGACTTGAACGCTGCACACTGCAAGACCTATCGGTTTATGACATCAAAGTACTGCGATGCAAAAGCATAAGGACTCCTCTCTTTGATGTCATATGTTGTGTGTGTATGTATGTATATGTATGTATGTGTGTGTGTATATATATATATATATATATATATATATATATATATATATATATATATATAAACAAGGTTAGGAAAGCAATCATGAAGGCCAGTGACGATGTAACAGCAGGGTTTTTGTGCAGTGTAAAAAGGACCGCAATATATTGCTATATTATGCTCTGACTGACATCGTCTTAACGTATACATACATACATACACACACAACATGACATCAAAGAGAGTAGCATAAGCATAAGACATCCTTATGCTTTTGCATCGCAGTACTTTGATGTCATAAACCGATAGGTCTTGCAGTGTGCAGCGTTCAAGTCGAACAAGCCTAATTTCTTTTCTCTCACAATCTTAATAAAATGTATATAGGCTATATAGCAAAAAAGAAAAAAACATAAACAAGACCATCTAGTGGCAATGGGAAAGGAGTGTATCTACTAATGTCAGAGGGGTTAACCGCAGTTTAAAAAACAAGGCAGCATGTCCCAATATAATAATTCCCTACTAAAGCATATTAGCAATATCAGCTTATATAACTAGTAGCTAATGTTAGCATCTTACCTGCTGCACTGTCTGCTGCTTTCTCGTCGTCAGACCGATAGCACTCCTTTCACTGGTGACTTTGTGTTTGAGGCCACAAATGTTACAAAGCTGTCATTAAGTTGAAGTTATCGCACAGTCCTCGCTCAAGCCGCTCACTCGCTCCGTTTGGTTTCATTAAAGTGTGCTCCTCCTTAGCACTGGGAGCTCCCTCTGCTGTCCATAAGGTGCATCTGCGCACCAGCCATTTCAAACCCAGCCTCCAGTATTTGGGCCACGCCTCCTAATTTGCATACACTCCCCAATCCTCAATCCTCAAATGCCCAATCCTAAATCCCCAATCCTCAATCCTAAATGGCTAAATGATTAAATGCCCAATCCTAAATACCAAATTCCCAATCCTAAATCCCCAAATCCCCAATCCTCAATCCTAAATGGCTAAATGACCAAATGCCCAACCCTAAATAGAAAATGCCCAATCCTAAATAGAAAATGCCCAATCCTAAATACCAAATTCATTTTCGACTTGGACTTTAAGTTTCAAATTTAGATTTTAAGTTTTGGTTTAAGACTTTTAGTTTTAGACTTTTAGTTTATAATCTGACTGAAAAATCCCTCCATACTTGTCAACAAATGCAACTCACTCCCACTGCATGCTCACTACTGAGAAAGAGCTCAATGATGGGGCCAACCAACAATCAATCCCATTCTGGGTCTCCAGATCCCATGTCAAGATGAAATTTGGTAGTTCACTCTTCCTTGTTTATTGAAGCCTGTCGAGAAGAACAGAAACATTTTTAGATGCCTCTAGTTGTTTGGGGCTTTGAAGTAGGGATGCACCGATATGACCATTTTGGCCAAAACAATAATTCTTTATATCTGATAACCGATATATATGCAAATAAATCTAAATTAGAGATGCACCAATATGAAAATTTTGGCCGATAATGAGAACCGATAATTCTTTATATTTGATCATCTATATATTGGCCGATAAATATAAATTAGGGATGCACCGATTTTAAAGTTTTGGCCGATACCGTCAACCGACAATTCTTTATATTTGATAACCGATATATAGGCCGATAAATCTAAATTGGGGATGCACCAATATGAAATTTTTTGCCAATATTGGTAACAGATAATTCTTTGTATTTGATAGCCGATATATTGGCGAATAAATCAAAATTAGGGATGCACTGATATGACATATTTTGCCGATACCGTTAACCGACAATTCTTTATATTTGATCACTGATATATAGGCCGATAAATCGAAATTAGGGATGCACCAATATGAAATTTTTGCCGATATTGGTAACAGATAATTCTTTATATTTAATAACCGATATATTGGCCGATAAATTAAAATTAGGGATGCACTGATATGAAATATTTTGCTTATACCGTTAACCGACAATTCTTTATATTTGATAACCGATATATAGGCCGATAAATTGAAATTAGGGATGCACCAATATGAAAATTTTGGCCGATATTGATAACCAATAATTCTTTATATTTGTTAACCGATATATTGGCCAATAAATATAAATTAGGTATGCACGATATGGAAATTTTGGCTGATTTTAATTCTTTGTATTTGATAACCAATATATTGGTCAATGAATCTAAATTAGGGATGCACCGATAGGAAAATTTGGGCCGATGTTGATAACCGATAATTCTTTGATAACCTATATACTGGCTGCTAAATCTAAATTAGTGATCCATCGATATGACAATTTTGCCTGATATCGATAACCAATAATTATTTATATTTCAAAGCCGATATTTAGGCCAATAAATCTAAATCAATTAAAAGGCATTTCCCAAGCATATAATTATTATGTTCTTATGTTTAATATATCAGCCAAATCAGGCTGATAACGATAACATTAAAAATAAACATATATCGGCCGATACCAAAATGGAGGCTGGAATATCATGCATCCCACAAGTGATTGACTGTTTCCTAACAAAGAAATAAACAGTTCAAGCTGTTTTGTAAATCGGACTAGTCTTTAAAATGAAGGTCATGAAGAACATTCTTACTAAATTATATATATGAAAGCTGATGGATGCTTCTGCGAGAGGAGCATAAAAAATGTATTTCTCCATAACTCTTATAGAATACAAAATTTCATGAATGGTCCGCTGAGCAGACCACAGCAGACTAATCTGCATGCATGTACTGATATGATTTATATATGTAAGAACAGAGATTGATTGTAACACACCTCGTCTCCGCCGGCATTCATTAGGGCTTCTAATTCCTGCTTCCATCCCAGGAGGTCCACCAGCTTTTTTACCCCACTAACTACATCACCCAGCTCGGCCACGTCGTTGTGACGTTGGGACCCCCAAGCAAACGGCCCCACAAGATCTCGATTTATTAAAAGCCGTGACACAGAGCCGCGCACCGCACTGGCCAGGCTGGCAAAGGGCTCCACCTGAAAATTCACATAAAAAGGCATCTGTATAAGCATTGACCAGATGACTCCACAGTGACATCTGCTGGTCATATGGTTACATAAAACAAGGAATATTTCTGAAAATGCTCTCTCTGCATGCTTGGTTTATACATCTAATACAATCGTTTACATGAATGACCTCATATTAATTGTTAGCCAATTACAGTATCTAAAATATACACTTTCATTTTTATATACATAAAAAAACATAAAACCTTGGTTTTTATAGGTTAGCCAGGGCAGCAACTATCAATTATTTTGGTAGTGGATGTTGTCCTCCAAACAATGTTACATTTGTAACACCATGAAAACAAATATAGTGAATGTATCTATTGTTATGTATGTAACCTCACATTTTATCATCTAAGACATGATGATATTAAAAGTAAAAATTATGACTTAAAAAGTAGAAATTATGATATACTAAGTCATAATTATGAGATGAAAAATCAAAGTAATGACTAATAATGAGAATTATGATATTAAAAAGTCAAAATTACTAAATTAAAATTAATGAGTTAAAATTATGACAAAAAAATCTAAATGAGCACAACAACAAAAAAAAGAGTCTAAATAATGATACATCAAATTATATATTAGGTCAATTATGAGACGAAAAGTATGATATGAAATATGATTTAAAAAGTCAAAATTACCAGATTAAAAAGCTAAAATGATGACAAAAGTCTAAATTATGATAAATAAATAAAAAAGGTACATTATGAGATGAAAAGTAGAAACTATGATTTAAAAAGTCAAAATTATGACTTAAAACATAATTATGAGATGCAAGAAATTATGAAAGTCAAAATTATATTAAACAAAATCTAAATTATGAATTAAAAAGTCTACATTATGATAAATCAAAATTATAAGATTATATAATTACAAGATTTGAAATTATAATTATGAGATGAAAAGTTGAAACGGTGACATACTAAGTCAATTATGAGATGAAATCATAAATCAAAATTATCATTCATTTATTAAATAAATTGTTGAAAAAATATAAAAGCTCAATTATGACATGAAAAGTAGAAAATATGATTTAAAAGGTAAAAATGTGAGCTATTCATAATTACGAGATGAGTCTTTTATGAGATTAAAAATAAAATGAAATAATGTCGATCATCTGTCCGTCATCGGCTAAAGCCTGCCCTGATGATCTCATTGGTCAGTTTCTGTTGATCATCTGTCCGTCATCGGCTAAAGCCCGCCCTGATGATCTCATTGGTCAGTTTCTGTTTATCATCTGTCCGTCATTGGCTAAAGCCCACCCTGATGATCTCATTGGTCAGTTTCTGTTGATCATCTGTCCGTCATCGGCTAAAGCCCGCCCTGATGATCTCATTGGTCAGTTTCTGTTGATCATCTGTCCGTCATCGGCTAAAGCCCGCCCTGATGATCTCATTGGTCAGTTTCTGTTGATCTTCTGTCCATCATCAGCTAAAGCCCGCCCTGATGATCTCATTGGTCAGTTTCTGTTGATCATCTATCCGTCATCGGCTAAAGCCCATCCTGATGATCTCATTGGTCAGTTTCTGTTGATCATCTGTCCGTCATCGGCTAAAGCCCGCCCTGATGATCTCATTGGTCAGTTTCTGTTGATCATCTGTCCGTCATCGGCTAAAGCCCGCCCTGATGATCTCATTGGTCAGTTACTGTTGATCATCTGTCCGTCATCGGCTAAAGCCCGCCCTGATGATCTCATTGGTCAGTTACTGTTGATCATCTGTCCGTCATCGGCTAAAGCCCGCCCTGATGATCTCATTGGTCAGTTTCTGTTCCGGCATAATTATGGATTAAGTCCAGACCAAACTGCCCGAGCTCAAATGTTGTGGGCGGGGCTGAGTTCGTTTGCCATCCAGGCTAATATTTTTGACTAAGTATGTCATAATTTTGACTTTTTATGCCATTATGACTTATCAGAGCAAGATTTTGGAAATGGGCTTCATGTGAACCAGACATGGCCCCCACACACACACACAAATACAGTGAGTTTAGGTGTAAAATATGGTCTTGGTCTCGCACTACGATTGGTCCTCACCTCTAGAGAGGTCCCCAGGACGATGAGTAAGTCTGCGATGGGGAAATCCTTCAGGTAGCTGAAGAACCGCTGAGGAAGCTCCTCGCCGAAAAACACGATGTCAGGCTTGATGATTCCTTTACACGCAGGGCATCTGGGTATTTCTCCTTCCATGATATCACTCTATTGGGAGACAAACATAAGGCACTCATTCACAGCCATAATCAAAAATACATTAGCAAATCACAGCCAAATATTTCGGTTGTGACCAGTGTTGGTCAAGTTACTTCAAAAAAGTAATTAGTTATAGTTACTAGCTACTTCTCACAAATAGTAACGCAATAAGTAACTGAGTTACGTCATTAAAAAAGTAACTAATTACCAGGAAAAGTAACTACTGTGTTACACTTTTTTTAAATGTTCAAATGTGTCAAATAACTTGGAGGCCCCAAATATTAAAATGTTAAATGAATGAAATGGACACTAAATAGAATAAATTATTATTATAAAACATTGTACACTTATCTACACTATTTTAATGTTGCTGTGGGACAATGTGAGAGACACCTATCAAATTCAATACATTATTGTAAATATCAGTAATATAGTAACGAGGAATAAGACGTGCATACTTCCAGTTTGCGAAAGCTACGTTTGAAGTCATTGGACATGCCATCACTCTGACTCCTTCTGGTCGTTAGTGTGTGTGACAGCGTGTGTGTGTGTGTGTGTGTGTGTGTGTGTGTGTGTGTGTGTGTGTGTGTGTGTGTGTGTGTGTGTGTGTGTGTGTGTGTGAGAGAGTGTGTGTGTGTGAGTGTGTGTGAGTGTGTGTGTGAGTCTACCTAAGCCAATCATGAATCATCACCAGTTGTGGTTGTCTCCAACCCACCTATTATAATCAGTTATGTGTACAACACCCACGCCCCAACACGCGCACACACATGCACGCAAACACACACACACACACGCAAACAGACACACACACACACACACGCAAACACACACACACACAAGCAAACACACACACACACACACAGGTTGCAGATCCGCTGACAGAGCGCGCGCCTGTTCAGATGAAAACCGCTTCAGTGAGCTCAATTATAGTAACGCCGCATTCTATTCATAGTAGCAGTAACGCCGTTGTATTGGGGGAAACAGTAGTTTGATTACTCGTTACTGAAACAATTAACGCCGTTAGTAACGCTGTTTATCTATAACGCCTTTATTCCCATCACTGATTGTGACAAAGGTTTGTAATCGAGTTGGTTAATCTGTTAATCCAATGTTAGAAACATCTAGCAATGTGCTAAGTCATGCTAGCAATGTGCTAAGTCAAGCTAGCAATGTGCTAAAGCATATTAGCAATGTGCTAAATTATGTTACCAACATGCTAGCAGTGGGTCAAATAATGCTAACAACAAGTTAAAACGTGATAGCAATGTGCTAAATAATGTTTTTTTTTTTTTAATGGTAAATAATGGTAAAACATGCTAACAATGTGCTAATTATGCTGTAAACATGGTAGCGAATGGGTTAAATCATGCTAAAACATGTTAACTTGCTTAAACACAATAGCAATGTGTTATATCATGTTAGAAACATGGTAGCAAACATGCTAAAACAAATTTGCAAGGAGCTAAATCATGGTAGAAACATGCTAACGACTGTGCTAAATCATGTTAACAACTTGTTATAAAAATTTACAATGTGTTAAAATATATTTACTGAGTTTCAGTAAAATCATAAAATTTAAAAGTTTCTACCTGCAACAGCAGTGTAAATAACTCAATAATAAATAAATAAGTTATGTCAAACTTTTAGACAAGGCTTTGACACACAAACATCAAAGTCAGTCATCGAACTGCAGGGCTTGACATTAATGTTTGTCCGCTTTTCTGGGAAAAGTGGATTTTTTGAAGGGACAAGTGAAAGAGATTTTTACTTGCCCGACAGGACAAGAGCCTGATTAAAACGTCAAAAACAAAAAAATATCTAGCGAATCACCAAAATGCAAGAATGATTCTGCATTCACTTAGTGTAAGTGGCGATCGATAGTGGATAATAATATATAACGTAGTAAGGGGTCCCCAGAAAATGTTCAGATAATTAGCCCTTAAATGCATACGTCATTCTCTACCCTGCTTCTCATTCATTTTTTAAAGTTAGACATCAACCTTCTTAGTATTCCTCAATCAATCCATTTTAAACAATATAACAAGAAAAAAATAATTGAATTATAATTGAATGCCTTGAATGCCTGCAAAATTGTATAGGGTCGCTAACGACCCGAGGTGTGTAGGATTGTACGTTTATTTTTTTGCACAATGATAAATTAATCTATAATGATGAAACAGGGTGCAATTCACCTTTATTCCACAAGGTGGCAATGTCTGATACCCAATGATGAAGTGACGTTTCACTCATAGTTACCTCTGACAGAAAACGAAACAATAATTATAATCTGCAAAACTTGAAATGGGTTAGTGATTTACTTCAGAAAGCAAGTACTAAACACAATCATATGTTAGTGTCACTGTCTCTTGATGATGGATGTGGTCAAGAAGCTGTCAGTGATCAAAATATTGATTTTGAAGATGTTGAAAATGAGTGGAGAATATGCTGGAGATCGCGAATATGAGGCAGATGCCGAATGCACTGGTAAACGAACTCTGACGAGGAGAGATGATGATGGTATTAAACATCTGCTCAAACTGAATTCTTCCAAGCTACAAAAGGTAACGAAATAGGTTTAATTTCATTCTTCTGTAAGTGTTACTCTAACATCAGGAGGTTTATATATTATCGCGACAGGTACAGGTCTGTCCATGTGAAATATAGATCCGGGTCGCTAACGACCCGAATATGTAAGAATGTTTGGCGAAACAGTCATGCATTTAAGGGTTAAAAGTCAAAGCAAAAATGGATAAAGTCTACCGAACCATCTAACTTTTTAATTTCTGAACGTTTCTCTTCTTGTTTGCCATATACATACTTTTCAGAATTGTATATGTTTGCTTTGTATCTTGCTAGTGAGTTTTTCTCACTATAGTCCCCTTTATCATGCTCATTGGGTTTGTAGAGCAGTATTCTTAATGTGCTACATAAGCTGCTTAACTACATTTATTGTGAAAGTTGCTTATATAAGTCATTTTTAATTGAACATGTTCTTCTTCAGGTTTATGTTAAACATTAAGTAAAGCCAATTTAAATTCGTAAACAATGTTTTATTTAAATTATAGTGTCTTATTTTAATTGAATGTATTTATCAAATTTAACAATATAAAATTAAACCTGAAGCATAGCCTATATTTAACAAGATTAGGGGGAAATGCCCTTCATAAAAGGTAAAAATATCACACATTTGAAATTATATATATATCACAAATATGCAGATTTAAATATGTCAAAGCTGACTGAACATTGGTAAGAATATTGCTTCAGAATAAATTATATTTACAACACACACACACACAAGCAAATTTTTTACTCGGACAAGTGAATAAACGATTAACTTGAACATGAACATGCTTAATGTCAAGCCCTGTTATAACATTATTCAATGCAGTGGTAATTGTTCAGTGTAAATTATTTAATTTGATTGGTAACAGCCCTATAGTGTCTTATTCTAGTTTAATTTATAGATCAAATTTAAGAATCGAAAATTCAAGCTGAGGCATAGCCTATATTTAAACGTGCAGTATGCAACTTTTGGCCACTAGGGGTCACTCATTCAAAATAATAACAACAGACGTACTTTGATGACGACGGGAAAGTGCGTGGGCTCATGGGAGTTGTTGTCATTATTGCCACTGTCAACCAGCGAATCTGGCATCTCCAGCAGAAAACATGTTCACTGACAAGGTAATTGTTATATTACATCTCTATTATTGTTAAGTTTAGTTACGGCTTTTCACGTTATGTAATGTCAATCTAATGAAATAGCAGCGAGCTACCGTTACTTAACAAACTTATGAGTAACGTTAGCTAATGTGCGAGACAGAATGTTGTGCGGGCGGTCGCTATGTCAACATACCTATAATTTGTTAGGCTATGTTGACATATTAACCGTGCATCATAATTTGAGTTACTCAAATTATAGATATGTTGACATGGCATCCGCGATTGTCGAACATTCTGTATATCAACTGTTCAATAAGGAAATACATTTCAATTTAGTTTATCATTACCAACATAAAACATAGTAAATAAGAGAACCAGCACCAGCAATACGTTGTTCATTGGAACACGCGCTGTGTCGCTCCCCACATTCATCAATCATTCTAATAAACATTTATTTTGGAACTCAGAGATATATGAATAAGTAGATCATTATTAAATCAATATTATATGTAGCTAGTATTAACATATGATAAAAGTGACGGTCACCTTATATTAATTGACCAAGATAGTGGCATATTGTTACCTTATGAAGCTAACGTTACTTTCTCCAGCTACATATAAAACCAATAATAGCTAGTCCATCTGCGTTTTACACATGACATCATCGTGTCACCAAATATACGGATAGAAATATACTTTTGAATCAGTTTTAAAAAGTCTCAGTTTCAGTCTCCAAAAACACAGAATCCGCCTGTTTGAAAAGCCGATGCAATACAAAATGTAACGTTATACGTATTCAGCTAAACGCGTCTCAATGTGGTCAAGATCGCTATGCAATATGCAAACATACAGCATGTTATGATTATATGATTATTATGTTAGCTGAATGGTTACTTAAATGACCTGTTTATTAAAACGCAAGCTAGATCAGCATATCTCTCTGCAGTCCGAGCTTGTCACAAAGATTTCGCCATCTTTCAAAGGCTTCTCCAAGGTTTGCACGTCTCTTGCTTCTTCTACTGTCCCAAAATCTTCTCGGGTCATTTTTTTCACCCGTACGTTTGCGCTTTGTTGAGCTGGCAAATCGTACAGGCAAAGAGTAGTCATGATCCATTATCATACAGACTTTTTTATACGGGTGTTCCCCTTATACTGTCAGTGTTCCTCTTTGAGTTTGGCGGTTCCGCCGAGTTCCGCAGGAAGCAAGACGGAAACGTGGATATGACGTGAAAGACGGGCGACATAACGGAAATAAAGACACGGTCCGTGTCTTCGAATTAAAATATTAATTTCTCTGGATTTAGAAGTTAATTGGAACTGTCGGGATAATGTAAACACACAACTTTAAAAAATATATAACATAGATATAGTGATCTTTTATATTTTTAATGCTGAAACATTACATATTGTGCCTTTAATAAGATAAGGGGGAAAATGCCCTTTATAAAAGGTAAAAATATCACAAATATGCAGATTTAAAATATGGCACAGCTGATTGAACACTGGTGAGAATATCGCTTCAGAATAAATTATATTTACAATACACACACAAAAAAACATTTCAGGACAAGCTAATTTTTTACTCGGACAAGTGAATGACAGATTAACTTGTCCGAAAGGACAAGCACGTGAACAGGCTTAATGTCGAGCCCTAAAATTGTATAGCACAGTTTATCGATCTTGCATCAATACCATAGTTTAATGTGGATGGACATTTTTTTATCTTCAATTTGGCAGGTCTTATATCAACCTGAAGAGGTTTTCTCTGCATAACAATCTGCTGACTGTACACTGTCACCCCCTTTTAATAACTCCGGAAGCTCTGCCATAATTTAGCGACACACCCTTACCCGAAGTTCCTCTCCCTTGTAATCCCTTCGGCAAACTGTGCATGTGGCCGTGGCAAACGTCCCATGTGCCTCCACCAACATCTCTGGAGGAACGCCAGCCACTGAAATCAATGAACAGTGAATGACATTTATAAATGATTTACACAAGTGTACATGTGGATGGTGTCGTCTGAAGTACACTCACCTCGTTCTAGTCCGTCAATGTTTTGCGTGTACATCCTGAGTAGTTGCCCCTTATCATGAAGCAGGCGAACGAAGTAGTGTGTCAAATTGGGTTGGTAATTACCAGGGTAAAGCTCTTTGGCTAGCGCAAAAAAAGGGTTTGGATTGTGATGGAAGTAATTTATTTCAAATATGGCCTCAGCATAGGGCAGATTGTACTGTTGAAGGTTGTCATAAAGGCCGCTGCCAGGCGATCTGTGGGAGAAATTCGATCAGAGAAAAGACATCTCAGTGGTCTATTAGGGGTGTAACGGTACACAGAATCATGGTTCGGTACGCACCTCAGTTTTAGGGTCACGGTTCGATATGAGTTCAATAAATTTGTCACATAAATAGAGTGGTATTTACCATTATTTCACAAAAGAAACACACGTACTTATTCAGTTGTGTGTGTTTTTGTTTATTTGTAGTCACAGGACAGTTTTTAAGTCATTTAGAAATTAATGATAATTTCTAAAAAATAAATAAAAAATATAAAAAATTCCACCAAAAATACGACCTGAGGAGCTTTAGCTCTCTCTCCAGTGACTGCTACAAGCCGTTCAATTTTGCTAAAACTCTAATATATCGCAATTTTTTTTTACATTCGCATGAGTTGGATTTTCAGGCAATTCGAAAAAGGAAATTTTCGCAAAACGGAAATGGAAAAAGTTTTTCCGCATTTATATCAACTGTACAAGTCTATTTTTCTTTAAAGATGACGTTCTTTATTAAACTCATAAAATAATTACAGGAATACTGGATTCTAATGCCACATTATCATGAAGACCCTGAAGTAGATATGAGGGAGAAACACACACACACACACCTCATACGAGACGCTCAGGTATAAGGGGCTTTCCTTGCCATTAATGCTTGGATAACATGTCTCCATTTAAAAATAATGGCAATTGCGGAGGATGGGATATACATAAACCTACCAACATATGTGGCATAATTTTTGGAATGGCTTATCGCGAGAGGGGGAAAAAAGTTTTAGTCGCATAACATCGGAACAGAAACCAATGTTTTTTTTATCGACATTTAGAAAATATCGCAAAAGTTTGGCCTAACTCTGTAATGGAAACCCAGCTACAGTTACATCTTCAGTCAGAGAAACAGAGGAAGCTCCCGAAAACTGGAGTTGCTTTATTTTATGACATATGCAGTAATATGGATATCAGACAGTCTGAAGAGACGAGACATACAGATAAAATAAATACTCGATTGTGATGAGTTGTCTGAGAGTTTGTATTTACCATGTTTACGTCGCATATAAATATTTCTGGCTTATATGGTGATGAGAATCCACATCGGATCTGTGACACATGTGACTGTATTTGTCGTCTGACTGTATGCACAAAACTGGCACGAATACATGTACCTTACACCCCTAATTAAGGGTCTTTTGAGAGCTACTTTACCTGAAGTCTGGGATTCCACTGGGCGTGCTGATGCCTGCTCCTGCCATCACCACAATTCTTTTGAACTTGCGTTCTCTGATACTTTCTGCAATATCCTCCAGCGTCTGCCGGTGAACACCGCCATGGCTTCCTCCAAACAGCCCTCTTGTTCCACAACATCTTATGAATGCAGCTCTATCAGGTCAAAATGTTTCAGGACATTCACTTTCACTGAGAAAATTCTGGCAAGTAAGTAAGAAAGAAAACAATACTTACGGACAACAAATTAATTGTGAAAGAAATGCTGCATTCGTCTGTGCATGAGGGAAATGTGACAAAATCTGTTGACCGGAAAGGTTTGACCTTGACAGATCTGAGGAAAAGCATAAAGCTCTGGGTAAAAAAAAAAAAAAACAGCATTACAGACAAACCACATAAAATGCTGTGCACACTTTCTGTGCACACAGTTTTGCTGCTTCCCTGGTAATTGGTCTCGTTTTAAGGATGTTTTTACTTTAAGACACTACTTTAAGAGCGCAAAACCCGTCATTAGCAATCACAATATATTCTAAAAATGTGCATAAAGTCACTGACATTGCTATCTGAAACATGATTGTACAGCAGAAGCATAATTACTGTTTCAATAACAAGAAATACTTTGTGTAGTAGACAGTCCTCTTCTCCACAAGAATGTCTCTGTAAAACAGCGTCTGCACACATTTAAAAGGGAGGGTTTAAACAAGTACAGCATAATTGACTCGTACTTTGTCAAAAGGCGTACATTATTTCGGCGAATTTGTAGTAGTAAATATAAACATGCAGGAATGGGCAGCGTCACGCAGGGTTGCCAGGTCAGCACAACAACACCGGCACATATGCTAATCAAAACTAGCACAATCGCGGATAAAACTAGCCTAATCGCCGATAAAACTAGCCTAATCGCTGATAAAAACTAGCCCACTCGCGTTCAGGTAAAAAACCTCGGACTACTACAAAAACTACCTGCAATAACAGTGTAAAACTAGCCCAGTTCCGGTGGGGAAACAGAGGACTTTTATTTTATTTTATTTTATTTTATTTTATTTTATTTATTTTAAGACATTTATTTTTTATTAGACATTAAGGCAAGGCACCCCAGGTGAATCGGATAAAAAAATGTATTTTTTAAATGCACTGTAAAGGAATACGCTTCATGTTTAATAAACATTTAATAATAATAATAATAATAATAATAATAATAATAATAATAATAATAATGTTTAAAAATACTGTAGGCCTATGGCGTGTTTTTGGGGAGTGTATAATGTATTTTTTTCTCACATTGTAAATTTTTTTATTACATTATGAGCTATTATGAATTATTACATATTTATAATAATAATAATAATAACAATAATAATGTAATTCTTATTAGATGATGTGCATATATTACATTATGAGTTGCTACAACATTCAAACAAAGTTTGGAATTATTTCTTTTACTTTTATTAAAATTAGATGTATTAAATAAAATCTTAAGATTTATCATAAGATTAACAGATGCATTGTTAACATCTTTTGGAGGTTATTTCCCAATTATAGACAGATTTCTGTTGAACATGCATATACATCTTCCCAGATTTTTTGGCAATGGTAACACAATGAATATTTCTCTAGGCTTAAATTATCTCTTTTTATTAAAGACATTTCTATCAAGTCTGATTTAGGTCAACGATGTCTTAGCCATTTAACTTTAAAATTATAATTTAAAACCGAGTACTTGGCAACACCGAGCGTAAGGCTGATGACGCACTTATTACCGTAAGAGACATATCGCGATCCATCAAATTATGTGTCGGTCGAATAACGCAAAATTTCCGTTCATTTACATTTATGTACGCCCTAAAATAAATAATATTAATAAAACGCGGTTATTTTAGGGCTACTGCAAGCATTTAAATAAGCCTAATGTTTGACTATTTTAAGTCAAGATTTAAACTTCGTAATTACTGCAATGCTTACTACTGGAAGCCGTCAAATGCAGAGTCTCTTTTATGGCAAGATTAATAATAATAATAATAATAATTATTATTATTATTATTATTATTATTATTATTATTATTATTATTATTATTATTTGTTGATGTGATATTACAACCCTGATAAATTATATACAAACAAACATTTACATAGATGAGCTGTCAATTTATATATTTTTTTAAATAAATAAAATGTTTTTAATTTTTCATTGTTTATGTAAATATTGATGTAGGCCAGCATGCGTTTTTTAGCCAGTAGTTGTAGGTCACGGGCCATATTAGAATATTTAAATATTTGAGATAATTTTTTCTTATCTATTTTTTGGGATTAGCTGAGTAAAAGCCGGACTTTTAGTGTGCTTTTTGTACGGTGACGTCACTACGGATGCTCAGTGAGGACGGTTGTTGGTTCATAATCATAAGTCTGAGGAAGTGAGTGAGGTGAGTTTATGTAGTTTATTAGTGTTTTCAGGTGCAAAAAATCGATAGAAAACTTTTAAACGTGGCTTAAACTTTTTACAAATGTGCTCCAGCAACATGGCAATATTAATTAAGTTGTTTTGCGTTGGTAATATGTGTGAAATGTGTAAGTTAAATTGTATTGCTATATGTGCTTATATTTGTTCTTCTTTTTTTTTCTTTTTTTTTAAAGATCAAACATTGATATTATAGTAAAGCACAGTCATGCATAAGGGATATATATATATATATATATATATATATATATATATATATATATATATATACATACATACATACATACATACATATATAATACATACATACATATATATATATATATATATATATATATATATATATATATATATATATATATATATATATATATATATATATATATATATATATATTATATTGCATTTTTAAATAATTGTGTTGTATATTTATCAAAAAAGAAATAATGTTGTGACTTTATTAAATTGTTAACATTATTTGTATTATTATAGTTTGGAGACATTGATAAGGTATTGCCCCAATTGTCCAATAGGGGGTGCAACAGCGATCAAAAACATGAAGCCTCTCTCTCTCTCTCTCTCTCTCTCTCTCTCTCTCTCTCTCTCTCTCTCTCTCTCTCTCTCTCTATATATATATATATATATATATATATATATATATATATATATATATATATATATATATATTATTATTATTATTATTATTATTATTAGGGGTGTCCCCGACTAAGGTTTTAGACATTAGAAAGATTTGACAATTCTGATTCGATAGTTGAATCATCTCTGTGTGTGTGTGTGTGTGTGTGTGTGTGTGTGTGTGTGTGTGTGTGTGTGTGTGTGTGTGTGTGTGTGTGTGTGTGTGTGTGTGTGTGTGTGTGTGTGTGTGTGTGTGTGTGTGTGTGTGTGTGTGTGTGTGAATTCCAGAAGACTTACAGAATACTCTTAATGCTGTTGTTAAAGCATACAGCAGGATGGGAATGATCTAGTTGTGAATATCAACAAAACGGAAGTCCTTTGTCATTGGTCATCGGATCTTCCACAAAAGCCACCAGTATTCACTGTTCATGATTCCACACTTACTATCCACCTTATTTTTAACGGAAATACGTACAAGGCCATTTGACAGTTTTTTTGTGCGAGACTTCCGGTCTGGCACTTCCGGTCTGGCATTTCCTAGCGAAACAACTTTTCAAGTGTTCGTTCGTAACAACTAACTCGTCGTTATGGCTTCGAGGAAGACCGGGATTGTTTGTGCAGTTAGAGGGTGTCATAATAACTGGTACAAAAGAAAGATTTACTTGGAGCAGGAGTGTTTTGTTCATCAAACGCGTACGAGAGCTGAATGTGGATGCGAGGCGCCCTACGACCTTTACCCCCCGCCGAAGAATGAGGAATCCCTTCGCCTGTGGTTAAAAGCTTTAAATTTGAAAATCAGGTCATCGATGTTGTTATTGATTAACACCTTGCCAACTTTTCCACTGTGGAGGTATTGATACGCCTCAGTACTTTTGTAATTGCGCATTGTAGACCCATCCGCACCAAGTGACAACACAAAATAATTAAATATGTCCTCGTACGTTATATGAGGCCACTTCTTCATGTCATCCTCCCACTCGTGAATAGTTTGAGGGTGAGGCACTGACCTGCCATTTCGATTATGCAGCGATTTTTGGAAATGTTCCCACGACATAGTCACCTAATTTAGTTCGGATAACGTTAGTTAGCGCAGGGAAGCGAGGGAACGGAAGTTCCGCACAAAAACCGGAAGTTGGACCCATGTTTACTTCCGCGTTCGAAAATAAGGCGGATAGTGCCACACTTTAAATATCTTGGCAGTTATCTATCAAATGACTGTAGCATAGATCAAGATATTCAACATAGGATCAAACAGGCTGCATCTTTATTTGGAAGGTTGAGGAAAAGAGTGTTCAGCAACACAAATTTAAATCTTTACACAAAGATTGCTGTTTATCAGGCAATCTGCCTCACCGCCCTTCTGTATGGTTCTGAGACATGGACTATCTATGCTCGACATCTGAAAATGTTGGAGTCTTTCCACATTAGATGCCTGCAGTGTATCCTCAAGGTGACATGGCAAGATCGAGTGCCACATGTTAATATCCTGAAAAAAGCTAACTGTTGGAGCATAGAGGCAACCCTAATGCTATACCAACTTAGATGGCTTGGTCATGTGGTGAGAATGCCATCAAGTCGCTTTCCACGTAAGGTATTGTACGGGCAATTACATCTTGGATGTCGTTCTTCAGGAGGTCAAAAAAGAGACTGAAAGACCAACTAAAAGCCCTTCTTAAAAAGTGTGGGATGAACCCCTTATCCCTGGAAAGTAGTGCCGCAAACCGTACACTCTGACGGCAACTATGTCAGAATGGAGCACGAAGCTATGAAGCCAGGAGAATTGAACTTCGCCTGTCTAAAAGAGATCAGAGAAAACAGGCAATGCTTGTTCCCGCACCCCTAAGACAATCCGGAGACATTTTTATATGCCCTGTCTGTAAAAGACAGTGTGCTTTCTGGATCGGACTTCACAGTCATCAAAGAACACACAAGTCATAGAAGAAGTCATCATCGGACATCGATGGACTACCAGAGAGAGAGAGAGAGAGAGTGTGTGTGTGTGTGTGAATGGGTTGCGAGGGGGACAACACTAGTCAGCAGGAGGGTAAAACTATTTTTATTTTCCTTTACACACTGCACATAGCAAAAACTTTAAAAAAAAGTGACCAAACTGCCTGGCATCTGACAGACGAACTGACAATGGCTTTCTTATTTAGGTTTAAATAAAAGGTAAAGTGGTGGATAAACATTCGTAAAACATTCTCTCATTACATTTTAAAACAGAACTATACAGAATATATATACATGGGCGTAGGTTTAGGGGGGGACGCTAGGTACTAGTCCCAATCAACATTTTAAGACGGCAAAATTGTCCCCTCCAATATTTTAGCAAACTCCTTCGTGCTGCTATATATGGTCCCGTATTTACAAGCAAAACGACGCGTCACGCCGTATCAAACCGGGACGCGATGCACAAGATTGGGTTTTAGCGGCTTTGCTGCTGCCATAGCGACGGAGTCTCGAGAACATGCGCTGTAAACTTGTGCGTTTTTTAAAAAAACATGTCGAGCTTGCGTCCAACGTTTAAACGCAAGAGGATTTCCAGATATAGGGCTGAATAGAAAAAAAAGGTATCAGTGGGTCTGTCCCCTTTGCAGAGAAGCATTTCAGTGTCTCAGACTGTCTGACTGAAAGCAGCAGCGATGACGGACACATCCGTGCTTCTAGGTAGGCCATTTAATGGATAATATATTAATATAATATTCCATAAATTATCAAAGCTTGGCAGACTTATTTTTCTAGACATTAGACCGGTTAATTAATAGATTATAGCCTAATTAATGTTATTAATTTTTATCATTTAGCTATAGGCTATATTAATAATAAATAATCCTTTCATATAAAGTTTGACATTAAAAAAAATATTTAGATAAAAATGGGACAAATAATAGCATAATAATATAGTCATAATAGTAAATTATTAAAGAACATTTAATTTAATTTTTGAATTTCAGAACATTTTTGTCAGTAAAGTGGTTACTGGTTCAAAATGACTGCTTAAAGAGACAGTGCACCAAAAAACTAAAAATCTGTCAATTTCCTCACCCTCAAGTTGTTCCAAACCTCTATGCATTTCTGTTATGTTGAATTCCTACCATTGAAGTAAATGGTGCCCCCAAAGCAGCCTGGTTACAAAATTTCTTCAAAATATCTTCTTTTGTGTTCAGCAGAACAAAGAAACTCATACAGGTTTGGAACATCATGAGGGCGAGTAAATGATGACAGAATTTTTATTTTTGGGTGAGCCATCCCTTTAAAGTGCACCAATATAGGCTACTAAAGAGTTCTTTAGAAATAAATAAAATAATCAAATGTAAAATAATATAAAATGTGTTCTGTTGCAGCTTACAGGCCTACTTGATTCCATGTTTATTGTTGAGCTGTTGTCATTGTTTAATTGTCACTCTTATCACTACTATCACTCTTTAAATGCCAAGTTCATAAATGATTTTCAAAAACTGATTCAAAGCTGACTTGGAAAAAAAAAACTTACACACAAAATAACTTATTTTCAATATAAAAAGTGATTGTGTATGATTATGTAGCATTATGGCTTTACAATCAAAAATTGTGGTTATAATGGAAGTCAATGGGGCAAAAACAGCCACGAACAGTAAATGAGGGAAAAACAAAAACTGATCCTGTACAAAAACTAACAATGCATCAAATCTAAAGTTGTTACTAATCTTTGACATGCTCAATAATGTGATAAGAGGTAAAACAAATATCCAGTTCACAGTCATTTTTTATATTGAAAATAAGTAATTTTGTGTGCATGTTGTGTTTTTTTCCAAATCAGTTTTGAAAATCATTTAAGAACTTGACAAGTAAAGAGTATTTTGTTTTATTATTATTATGGTACTGGATTGGGCCAAAAAGCCTCATAAATTATTAATCGTATTCATTCCTAAACTATGGTGCATTTCCATACTCAGTAATAAATAATAGACTATATAATCTGGGCAAACCTGGTGGGATGTCCCCACCAAAGCTGAGACCAAACCTACGCCCTTGTATATATATACGTGTGTGTGTGTGTGTGTGTGTGTGTGTGTGTGTGTGTGTGTGTGTGTGTGTGTGTGTGTGTGTGTGTGTGTGTGTGTTTCATATGTAAGTACAGCTGGTTTCAGAGTTAGTTGACGCTGAAGGAGAAGCTACATTAGTTCCCCCAATAGGAGTTCCTAGAACTAAAATCCTTCCTAGTTCCTGTGACGCAAACACGCCAAAATCCGGGTACTTTCTCGAATAGCTCTTGGAAGTATGAAAAGGATCTTACGGTGCAAAAGCCCCTATTGCAAAGCTACATTGAGTCAGGCCAGCTGGCATTGTTATGTCTTTTTTTCCTTTCATTGCGGTTTTGCGGAATCAGAATAAAGGGGCGATCACGCTACTACACTTCTCATTCCATTGACTTGTGTTCAAACGCTTGTGAATGCATGAGATCGGAAACACAAGCTCATACGAAGAAGTATGATTTCGCTGCTTTCCAAAGTTCAGTTTTGGTGACCTCTGCGAATTTGTATCATGTGAAGATGTGTGACCAATTGAAAATCGATATGCCACAGCGTGACCTCTTAGCTTAATTAAAAGAATGCAAAATTTTACAGTTAAGTTGAGTAATGAGTAGATTGTATAGTTTCACATTTTGGGTGTATTACTATTTTTTATATGTTGAATTTATGTTTTTTAATAAGCCTCTGCAGAGTGAAGTCATATCACGAACATTGCTGTTCCCAGAATCAAGTTAATTTATTGACATAATATTATATGAGTAATATATCTGTATGTTGTAGTTACAATGAGTAAGTGTAATATATCTTGCTGACAATAAGATTTGTAAAATGTACTATATTACAAAGCCATCATCAAATCATTACAGGTGTTCCACCAGCAGGCATTAATAAACAATGCCAAGAGTTCTGGGCTGGGAACGGTTTGTAATCATTCTGTGCCAAACCATTCTCAAGTGGAAAAGCAATTAGAGTTGATGGATGATGTTGGAAAACAAGCTATTGTCTCTAGGGAAAAAAATACGGGCGTCCTGTCAGTGTCACTTTCCTATAAAGGAGCAGGACTGGACACCTCTGCTTTAAAGTCTACATACAAGTCACTCTATGTAGTTACTTAAAGTGCAGTATTTTGCAGTTTAATAATCTTATTGACACTTTCACCCCTCCTATAAAAGACCGACATGTCCTTATCAGGATGAACAATATGATAACTGTGGAAAGCAGGGTGAGGCCAAGAGCCGTGGGAACGGAGTGAGCCCGGTGGTGTGAGTGTTAATGAGGGTCACCAGTCCCACGGAGGAGCTATGGAATGATAAAAGGAGGAGTGACAATAGTGAATTAGAGACGGTGGACAAAGTACACTTCATTACTTGAGTAAAAGTACTACTGGTCAAATATTACTCTGTTACAGGTGAAAGTTGTAAAAACAGATTTTTACTGGAGTAAAAGTACAGAAGTATTTGTTTTCAAAAGTACTTAAGTATCAAAAGTAAATTTCTTTTTATTTTTTGTCAGTGCATTATTATATTATTGTTGTATAAATGCACATTATGCCATCATGGTTTAAGCCAGTCAGTGACGCTCCATCTGACACACTAGCATACGACTAACTTAAACTCATTTAAATACTTGTAGAGAAGTTACAAAGCTCTTTATAAAGCTGCTGTCACTTTAAGGCCGAATGCACGGATCCAATACACTGATCCACATCTGATATTCTCCCACTGTTCACCTTCACTGAAGACAGAATCAACTTTGTTGACATAACTTTGTTTATGTGAATACTAGGGCTGTGTATTGCCAAGAATCAGGCGATACAATACGTATCACGATACAGGGATTACAATACGATATATTGTAATATATTGCGATATTGTAAGAGAGGCAATTTATTGCGATATTTCTTTTTTGTGTTTTTGTTTTTTATAATTTAACCATATGCCTAAAACACGAGACAAAGTATTTTATTTAATTAATACAGTATAATTTATATCACTAATCACTATTTTGTGCAATCTAAGTAAAGGGAAATGTAAAGTGACTGCAGGATTCATGAAGTGTATATGTTTTAAAGGTTCACAGTATAACAGTGACTATTTAACAACAGAAAGTACTGTACAGTCCATTTCATTACTGAATGACTGTTTGTTTTATATTTAATACTGTAAAGCTGTTTTCTTTAAAGCAGTCTATTGTATAAAGTGCTATGTCAAGTAGACTACTGACCTGCAGAGCTGGTCATCATATCCGCATCGCTATGATCTTTCATTCTGCTGCCACCGCTGTCAGTCTTGGCATGTGTTTATTTTGTTACTGAGAGGAAAACGTGCAGTACATTCTATCGAAACGCTTCTCAGCAGCACGGGTGACATCAGGATGTTAAGCAAGCTCTCAGTTTCAATGTGTTTCCCGAGTATTAGATTTGAACTTGTCCTATTTTGCAAACAAAATGATTCTAGTCGATTTCCTTAGTGGCTTCTTTTTAGCTGAAGCCAACATGAGTCCACACAAAAAGTGTTCTTAAGTACAGGACTCAAGTAAATGTACTTAGTTACTGTCCACCTCTGATTAGAAAGGACCAGGTTCCCGCCTCTTTCTTCCCTGAACTTGAACATTGTTATAGTGGTGCCGAATCCAGGGAAGGAGGTGAGAACCAGGATCACTCCGTTCCCAAGGCTCTTGGCCTAGCCCTGCTTGCCATAATTATTATGACATACAAATCGGCAAGGATGCTACCCGGAGACTTGCCAAGGAGATGTTAGTATTAAGACTAGCATGTATAATGTACCTCATTAACACGGATAACTTCATCAGGTGGAGATAATCAACCCACAGGTATTGCAACAGGTCTGGGAGAGATGAGGAAAGGTTGACATAGAGCTGTTCACATCATGAGAAATCGTGCAGTGCCTTCTGTTCTTCTCGCTGAGGGAGTCAGTTCTGCTTGTTCTCTCCGCTATCTGCATGCCATGTGGGCTTTGAAGTTGGTAAGGGTACAGTACACCCATTAGTGATTCACAGCATACACCCTAAGTGCCATAAGTAACAATGTCATCTGGCTGCATGTTAACAGGTGAGAGTGTAAAAAAGTATTTGGTTCTTTGTTTCACAGGATTGGTCCTGTAGTCCACCATGCCAATGAGCAAATCATGCATCACAATATGGAATAAAGCAACTCCCACAGCAGTTCACCAATAAATGCTGGAAGTATTCCCACCAAAGGGACCAATTTGGTTCAAGCCAGCAAGAATCAAGTCTGGTGCATGACACTGTCGTAAAGATGGAATTTGTTGAAGAGAGTGGAGACATCAGTGATGCCGAATCATGATGAAGATGGAGAAGAACAAAGAGGTTGATGTCTGATTTCACAGCCCCATCCAGAGGCACACACAACTGCTTCCAGCTCTACCTGAGAAAGACGGGTGCCTAGTTTGATAACGTGTCAATAAGCTATTCGCTAATTGGCTTGCACCAATTTCCGCTCAAGTTGGAACTTTTCAAGATGCAATTGAGAAGAATAACGCACATTCCTGTCAAACAATTTGTGTCATTTGCGTCACATCTTTGCATTGACTTTGTATGTAATCTACTCACTAATTTAATTAACTTTTGGTGTGCACACAACTTGAGGCACATGTATCAAACTCCTTTAAGCCGAGTTCACACTGCACGAATTTCTAACTTGTCGGGTCACGGTTCTTTTCACACTGCATGACTATCTGGGGTAGCATTGAGTCATTGCTGTGTTCACACTGACCGATGGATCCGCGGCAGAGAGGGGTTCACACTGTATAACACTGTACAAGAGGAAGAATCACTGACAAATCTCTCTCTGGTGCGCAAACTAAGTTTCCCAACTAAAAACACGTGCGATGTGACAAGTAAACAATGCAAGATCACACGTGCATCAGACCGGAGTTCTCGCGCGAGAATTATAATTGTTATTAAAAATGATAAACTGCACAAAGTTTGCTCCAAATTGTCTGTGCGTTGATTTGTGGAGAAAAAGAAAAAAGATTATGGCGGAGGAAATTGTGGGAGAGACAGAGGGAGCAAGAATTGTGTTCTGGAACGAGAGTTTGAGGTAAATAAATCATTTTCATCCCCATTTGAGCATCATGAGCGTATACGCCCCTATTTGAGCATCATGAGCGTATACGCCCCTTTTTGAGCATCATCAGTGTATACGCCCCTTTTTGAGCATCATGAGCGTATACGCCCCTATTTGTGCATCATGAGCGTATACACCCCTATTTGAGCATCATGAGCGTATACGCCCCTATTTGAGCATCATGAGTGTATACGCCCCTATTTGAGCATCATGAGTGTATACGCCCCTATTTGAGCATCATGAGCGTATACGCCCCTATTTGAGCACCATCAGTGTATACGCCCCTTTTTGAGCATCATGAGCGTATACGCCCCTATTTGAGCATCATGAGTGTATACGCCCCTATTTGAGCATCATGAGCGTATACGCCCCTATTTGAGCACCATCAGTGTATACGCCCCTTTTTGAGCATCATGAGCGTATACGCCCCTTTTTGAGCATCATGAGCGTATACGCCCCTATTTGAGCACCATCAGTGTATACGCCCCTTTTTGAGCATCATGAGCGTATACGCCCCTATTTGAGCATCATGAGCGTATACGCCCCTTTTTGAGCATCATGAGTGTATACGCCCCTATTTGAGCATCATGAGCGTATACGCCTCTTTTTGAGCATCATGAGCGTATACGCCCCTATTTGTGCATCATGAGCGTATACACCCCTATTTGAGCATCATGAGCGTATACGCCCCTTTTTGAGCATCATGAGCGTATACGCCCCTATTTGAGCATCATGAGCGTATACGCCCCTTTTTGAGCATCATGAGCGTATACGCCCCTTTTTGAGCATCATGAGTGTATACGCCCCTATTTGAGCATCATGAGAGTGTACGGCCCTATTTGAGCATCATGAGCGTATACGCCCCTATTTGAGCATCATCAGTGTATACGGCTCTATTTGAGCATCATGAGCGTATACACCCCTTTTTGAGCATCATCAGTGTATACGCCCCTTTTTGAGCATCATGAGCGTATACGCCTCTTTTTGAGCATCATGAGCGTATACGCCCCTATTTGTGCATCATGAGCGTATACACCCCTATTTGAGCATCATGAGCGTATACGCCCCTTTTTGAGCATCATGAGCGTATACGCCCCTATTTGAGCATCATGAGCGTATACGCCCCTATTTGAGCATCATCAGTGTATACGCCCCTTTTTGAGCATCATGAGCGTATACGCCCCTATTTGAGCATCATGAGTGTATACGCCCCTTTTTGAGCATCATGAGTGTATACGCCCCTATTTGAGCATCATGAGAGTGTACGGCCCTATTTGAGCATCATGAGCGTATACGCCCCTATTTGAGCATCATGAGTGTATACGCCCCTATTTGAGCATCATGAGAGTGTACGGCCCTATTTGAGCATCATGAGTGTATACGCCCCTATTTGAGCATCATGAGTGTATACACCCCTATTTGAGCATCATGAGCGTATACGCCCCTATTTGAGCATCATCAGTGTATACGGCTCTATTTGAGCATCATGAGCGTATACGCCTCTTTTTGAGCATCATGAGTGTATCCGCCCCTATTTGAGCATCATGAGCGTATACGCCCCTATTTGAGCATCATGAGCGTATACGCCCCTATTTGAGCATCATCAGTGTATACACCCCTATTTGAGCATCATGAGTGTATACGCCCCTATTTGAGCATCATGAGCGTATACGCCCCTATTTGAGCATCATGAGCGTGTACGCCCCTATTTGAGCATCATGAGCGTATACGCCCCTATTTGAGCATCATCAGTGTATACGCCCCTATTTGAGCATCATGAGTGTATACGCCCCTATTTGAGCATCATGAGCGTATACGCCCCTATTTGAGCATCATGAGCGTATACGCCCCTATTTGAGCATCATCAGTGTATACGGCTCTATTTGAGCATCATGAGCGTATACGCCCCTATTTGAGCATCATCAGTGTATACGGCTCTATTTGAGCATCATGAGCGTATACGCCCCTATTTGAGCATCATGAGCGTGTACGCCCCTATTTGAGCATCATGAGCGTATACGCCCCTATTTGAGCATCATCAGTGTATACGCCCCTATTTGAGCATCATGAGTGTATACGCCCCTATTTGAGCATCATGAGCGTATACGCCCCTATTTGAGCATCATCAGTGTATACGCCCCTATTTGAGCATCATGAGTGTATACGCCCCTATTTGAGCATCATGAGCGTATACGCCCCTATTTGAGCATCATCAGTGTATACGGCTCTATTTGAGCATCATGAGCGTATACGCCCCTATTTGAGCATCATCAGTGTATACGCCTCTTTTTGAGCATCATGAGCGTATACGCCCCTATTTGAGCATCATGAGCGTATACGCCTCTTTTTGAGCATCATGAGCGTATACGCCCCTATTTGAGCATCATGAGCGTATACGGCTCTATTTGAGCATCATGAGCGTATACGCCCCTATTTGAGCATCATCAGTGTATATGCCTCTTTTTGAGCATCATGAGCGTATACGCCCCTATTTGAGCATCATGAGCGTATACGCCTCTTTTTGAGCATCATGAGCGTATACGCCCCTATTTGAGCATCATGAGCGTATACGCCCCTATTTGAGCATCATGAGCGTATACGCCCCTATTTGAGCATCATCAGTGTATACGCCCCTATTTGAGCATCATGAGTGTATACGCCCCTATTTGAGCATCATGAGCGTGTACGCCCCTATTTGAGCATCATGAGCGTGTACGCCCCTATTTGAGCATCATGAGCGTATACGCCCCTATTTGAGCATCATCAGTGTATACGCCCCTATTTG
Organism: Pseudorasbora parva; assembly: GCF_024679245.1. Classification (NCBI taxonomy): domain Eukaryota; kingdom Metazoa; phylum Chordata; class Actinopteri; order Cypriniformes; family Gobionidae; genus Pseudorasbora; species Pseudorasbora parva. The sequence continues at coordinate 3,562,187 of NC_090172.1, read as the reverse complement.
AGCATCATGAGTGTATACGCCCCTATTTGAGCATCATGAGCATATACGCCCCTATTTGAGCATCATGAGCGTATACGCCCCTATTTGAGCATCATCAGTGTATACGGCTCTATTTGAGCATCATGAGCGTATACGCCCCTATTTGAGCATCATCAGTGTATATGGCTCTATTTGAGCATCATGAGCGTATACGCCCCTATTTGAGCATCATGAGCGTGTACGCCCCTATTTGAGCATCATGA